>NW_022630995.1:107950123-108003885 GCF_010015895.1 Lontra canadensis | reverse complement strand
GTGTATATATATATATATAATATATAATATGTATATATATATTTAATATATAATATATAAATTTTATATATTATATATATATATACACACACACATGCACAGAGTTTTCGTATATAGAAATATATAAATATATACAGAGTTATATATAGAGTTATTATATATAGATATATATGTAGATATATATATAATTCTATATATAATTCTATATATAATATATATAATATATATATATTTCTGCGTATGTATGTATCTATCTGTCTAGAAAGCTGCCTTGAAAGTTCAAGACCTTACTTGAAGAATGGCTTTAAGCACATTGTGAATTTCTAATGATAAAGAACAGATGGGATTGATTGCTAACTCAGTGTGAAACAGGAGGAAAATGCCTGCAGATATTCAGGCCTGGTATGGAACAGCTATCCCAGCCCCAGTATCCAGGGCTTATCAGGGTGAAAGAACCAGGCTGATGAACACAAGGCAAAGTTTATGCAAAGAAGTGAAATCAGCCTGGTAATTACTTGATTACTGAAAGGAAAATATCACTTCTGAAGGGAGATGTTTTAAATGAACTGAAAAATAGAGACATACTGGTCTCAGTAGGCTTCAATTAAAAAGTTACAGGATTTCTTTTACCAACACTAGGAGATGCCCAGTAGTAATTTATGTTCTGGGAGGCCCTTCATACACAAAGTCAGCATCTCTTTTATTTTTAGACCCCCTAAGACTCCTAAGAAAAGAAATATGCCAGTCAAATGGCAATTCAGAATCAAACATCCACATAATTCACAGTGGGGAAAATTATTTAAATACCTAAGAATATGTCAAATAAGCTATTTGGAAATCTTACTCTGTTATACTGACTATCTGAGGAAGATAAAAGAAGAAACATGATTATGGTAAAATAACGAGGGACAGAAAGATCTTAATTATCAGCTGAGGATGGATAGAAGAATGGACTCTTGACTCATTTGGTGTTAACACTTTTGTAACACTTCAGGTGCTTAGAAATGCATGGTGTGTATAAGCCATTATTCAGTTAATGAGATGCTAAACCACAATTTGCGTTGAAATTGTCCAATGTTGCTTTTCATTAAAGAGATAATGACTCAGAAGATATTTAGGTGTTGCTACAAGCTGCTGTTTTCATTCCATTTTTATTTGGCAAATTGGGTCACTTTGTATTACAAGAAGATAATCTAACTTATAATATACCCATGTTACCTGATTTTGCAACACAGAAATGATGAAATGTGATAGCCCTTTTGCACCTGGCGTGCAATCTCAGCATAATGCCATGCTGAAGCGAGTCAGCAGACCTTTATGCAATAACCCAAATTTTGCTTTAAGGCACTTTTTTGTATATTAAACTGTGCTCTTGAAGGGAAAACATCTGCAGCAGTTCAGTATGCTAAAGTAGACAATATCACAAAGTCTGGTGGGTTAGAGCTCTTCTATTTCTCTTCTATGTGTTGGCATTGCAAACTAGCTGAGGGTGTGCTCTCTGTAGAACTCATTAGCTAGCGAGAGGAAGCACCTGGCGGTCACTGATGTGCTAGTACTAACTCCAGGAGTAATCAACTTTCTTTGGAAGCATATATAACCAAGGCTTCAGGGCAATTTTCTAAGCTGCCAGACCCCTTAATACAGGGTCTAGATCTCTCAGTCTTCTTTTCAGAACAAAGTGTGAGACTGTAATGGAGAAAAGGCAATTCATAAATGTTTTACTGGTTTCGTAATTCTCATCACAGATGAAGGTATGGTGAAATCAGTCAACTCCTTGTAGGTACTGAAAACTGCTTCTCAGAAGTAAGGCAGAGGTTGGCCAATTTTTCTGGAAATAGCCAGAGACTAAATATTTTCAGCTTTATGGGCTTAACTATTCCACTTTGCCCTTGGAGTATGAAAGCAGCCATAGAAAATATCTAAATGAGTGAGTGTAATTGTGTTGCAGCAAAACTTTATTTACAAAAACAGATAGTGGGCCAGACTTGACCCAAAGATTATGGTTTGTTGATCCCTTTTCTAAAGCCGTGTACATGCTCATGCCTTGACCCATAACCTTATTGCTAGGTATGTATCTTTTTTTTTTAATATTTTACTTATTTATTTGACAGAGAGAGAGATCACAAGTAGACACAGAGGCAGGAAGAGAGAGGGGGAAAGCAGGTTCCCCGCTGAGTAGGGAGCCCGATGTGGGGCTCGATCCTAGGACCCTGAGACCGTGACCTGAGCTGAAGGCAGAGGCTTAACCCACTGAGCCACCCAGGTGCCCCACTAGGTATGTATCTTAAGGAAGATATTTACAAGAATGATATTTTAGGGTAGAGTCTTTTGGTTTTTCCACAAAGAACATCATGTTATCTGCAAAGAGTGAGAGTTTGACTTCTTTGCCAATTCGGATAACTTTTTATTTCTTTCTGTTGTCTGATTGCTGAGGCTAGAAATTCTAGTATTATGTTGAACAACAGTGGTGAGAACGGACATCTCTGTCCTGTCCCTGACCTTAAGGGAAAAGCTCTCAGTGTTTCCCCATTGAGAATGATATTCACTGTGGGCTTTTTGCATTTAGATTTTATGATATTGAGGTATGTTCCCTATATCCCTACACTGTGGGGAGTTTTAATCAAGAGAGGATGCTGCACTTTGTCAAATGCTTTTTCAGCATCTACTGAGAGGATCATATAGTTCTTGTCCTTTCTTTTATTGATGTAGTGTATCACACTGATTGATTTATGAATTTTGAAACACTCTTGCAGCCCAAGTATAAATCCCACTTGGTCATGATGAATAATCCTTTTAATGTATTGTTGGATCCTATTGGCTAGTATTTTGGTGAGAATTTTGGCATCCATGTTCATCAGGGATATTGGTCTGTAATTTTCCTTTTTGATGGAGTCTTTGTCTGGTTTTGAGATCAAGGTAATGCTGGCTTTGTAAAAAGAGTTTGGAAGTTTTCCTTCCATTTCTATTTTTTGAAACAGTTTCAGAAGAATAGGTATTAATTCTTTCTTAAAACGCTTGGTAGAATTCCTCTGGAAAACCAACCAGCCCTGGCCTCTCGTTTATTGGGAGATTTTTGATTACTACTTCAATTTCCTTGCTTGTTATGGGTCTGCTCAGGTTTTGTATTTCTTCCTGGTTCAGTATTGGTAGTTTATATGTCTCTAGGAATGCATCCATTTCTTCCAGATTGCCTAATTTGTTTGCATATAATTCCTTATAATATGTTCTTATAATTGTTTGTATTTCTACAGTATTGGTTGTGTTCTCTCCTCTTTCATTCATTGCTTTATTAATCTGGGTCCTTTCTCTTTTTCTGATATGTCTGGCTAGGGGTTTATCAATCTTATTAATTTTTTCATTGATCCGTACTTCTGTTCTTTTGGTTTCTATTTCATAGATTTCTATTCTAATTTTTATTAATTCTCTTCTTCTGGGTTTAGGCTTTATTTGATGTTCTTTCTCCAGTTCCTTTTGGTGTAAGGTTAGGTTGGGTGTTTTAGAGTTTTCTTATTTCTTGAGAAAGGCTTGCATTGTTATATAATTACCTCTTAAGGGAATTTGCTGCATCCCAAAGACTTTGAACAACTATGTTTTCATCTTCACTTGTTTCCAGGAATTTTTTAAATTCTTCTTTAATTTCCTGGTTGACCTATTCATTCTTTAGTAGAGTGCTCTCTAATTTCCATGTATTTGTGTCCCTTCCAATGTTTATAGCAACAATGTCCACAAAACCAAACTATGGAAAGAGCCCATATGTCCACCAAAAGATGAACAGATAAAGAATATGTGAATGTGTGTGTGTGTATCCCAAAGGAATAATATGTAATTATATTATATACATAATAATAAAAATATATATTGTATATAAGTGTGTGTATATATATATGTATATATATATATATATATATATATATATATAGTTGAACCTCAAGTTGGGCTCCCCACTGCACATGGAGTCTGTTTGGGTTTTCTGTCTCTCTCCCTCTGCCCCTAACTGACCCCCCCCAAAAAAAAAGAAGGAAAATAAATTTTATAAAATAATTAGCGCTATTCATTTTTTTAAGGATTTTTTATTATTTTTAAGTAATCTCTGTACCTAAAGTGGGGCTTCAATCCACAACCCCAAGATCAAGAGCTGCATGCTTCACCAACTGAGCCAGCTAGGAGCCCCTCCACCAACTGATTTTTTTTTTAAAGTTTCCTCCATCCTGTAGATTTCACTGCATCACGTTGGAAGGTTGGAGTGCACCATACTTGAGTACATGCTTTAGGGTCCAGAAGACCCTGTTTTGAATCTTGGCTCTGTCTCTGACCAACTGCAGGATCTAAGATCATTCTCAGCTTCAGTCTCCTTATCAGTAAGGTGTGGGTAATAGAAGCTCCCTTGAAGGTTCCTGTGAGGAGTAAATAAGATATTGTGTAGAAAACATTGTCATGATTTTTTTTAAATTTCTTTTCAAGGTACCAGAATTCATTGTTTATGTACCACACCCAGCATTCCATGTAATACATGGCCTCCTTAATACCCCTACCAGGCTCACCCAACCTCCCACCTCCTGCCCCTTCAAAACCCTCAGGTTGTTTTTCAGAGTCCATAGTCTCTCAGGGTTCATCTCCCCCTCCAATTTCCCCCAACTCCCTTCTCCTCTCCATCTCCCATGTCCTGTGTGTTATTTCTTATGCTCCACAAATAAGTGAAACCATATGATAATTGACTCTCTCTGCTTGAATTATTTCACTCAGCATAATCTCTTCCAATCCTGTCCATGTTGATACAAATGTTGGGTATTCATCCTTTCCGATGGAGGCATAATACTCCATAGTATATATGGATCACATCTTCCTTATCCATTTGTCCATTGAAGGGCATCTTGATTCTTTCCACAGTTTGGCAAATGTGGCCATTGCTGCTATGAACACTGGGATACAGATGGCCCTTATTCTCACTACATCTGTATCTTTGGGGTAAATACCCAGTAGTGCAATTGCAGGGTCATAGGGAAGCTCTATTTTTAAGTTCTTAAGGAATCTCCACACTGTTTCCCAAAGTGGCTCTACCAACGTGCATTCCCACCAACAGTGTAAGAGGGTTCCCCTTTCTCCATATTCTCTCCAACACATGTTGCCTGATTTCAAGCTTTACTACAAAGCTGTGATCTCCAAGACAGCATGGTACTGACATAAAAACAGGCACATAGACTAGTGGAACAGAGTAAAGAGCCCAGATATGGACCCTCAACTCTATGGCCAAATAATCTTCGACAAAGCAGGAAAAAATATACAGTGGAAAAAAGATAGTCTCTTCAATAAATGGTGCTGGAAAATTGGACAGCTACAAGCAGAAGAATGAAACTCAACCATTCTCTTACACCATACACAAAGATAAACTCAAAATGGATAAAAGACCTCAATGTGAGACAAGAATCCATCAGAATCATAGAGGAGAACATAGGCAGTAACCTCCTCAATATCAGCCACAACAACTTCTTTCAAGATATGTCTCCAAAGGCAAAGGAAACTAAAGTGAAAATGAATTTTTGGGACTTCATCAAGATCAAAAGCTTCTGCACAGCAAAGGAAACAGTCAACAGAACAAAGAGGCAATCCATGGAATGGGAGAAGATATTCACAAATGACAGTACAGACAAAAGGCTGATATCCAGGATCATAAAGAACTCCTCAAACTCAACACACACAAAACAGATAATCATGTCAAAAAATGGGCAGAAGACAAGAACAGACACTTCTCCAATGAATACATACAAATGGCTAACAGACACATGAAAAAATGTTCATCATCACTACCTATCAGGGAGATTCAAATTAAAACCACATTGAGATACCACATTACACCAGCTAGAATGGCCAAAATTAACAAGAGAGCACTATTCATTTTAAAAGAATAAACATGTAATTGAAAGATGTTATTACAAATTATAATAATATAGGTTAGAAATATTAGAGTTTGAATAAAAAACTAAATAAAATCAGTTTGAGAATAGTGAAAAAAATGTATAGATATATTAGGGAAGCCCCTGAAAAAGGGGACATCAAAATTAACCTTCTGGAGAATTAATCTGATTTGGAATCATATGAAAAGGAGCCAATTTTGGAGATAGATACTTGAGACTTTAGCTCACCTTGGAAAATTATTTAAAATATTTGAGATATAAAAATATTGGAGTCTGACACAATATTGATGTGTAAATATGAAAAAATATGACTCCATTTAGATGAATGTGTTATAACAGAATATCATCCTGGGCTGGGTTTACAGGTGTAAATAAACATAATATGAAAAAGAAAGAGGAGAAAACATATCTAAATATATAACTGAAGGATACAGTGAAGATCTGATTTGCCATTGTTTTTTATGTGTTCTTTGGATAGAATTTTCTAATTATCCATCTGTGTGTAAGATGGCATGAAAAATATAGTTATTGAGGATGAAAAACTCCTTAATATTTTCTAAGGAATTCAAAACCAGAGGAAAACCAAGGAAATAAATTTCTAATAATAGGCCTAATTTGATCCTAATTTATTTGAATCAATACTACTGATTGGCAATGCTAGTTTCATCCCAGCTTTCAATTCTTTTCCTGTTAGCAGATGTCACTTTGAGCAGAGATGGCGTGTAGGCACAGCTGTAGCCCTCTCTTTCTATTTTCTTTCTTCCTTCTATGTAATCTGGAACGCCTGTCAGTGTTCTTCACCATTATGCACTTTTTTCCTTTCGATGCATAATTTCTCCATAAATAACTTGCTAATTTCATGTTCTTGTCTATGATATGGTGGCATGTCAAAGAGGCTTTTAAATCTGTAAACAAATTATGTCTATTGCTTTACCCCTGTCAAGAACTCATTGACTCTCTTGCTTGATGAAAGTTAATTGGTTTGTTAAGCCTGACACTCATCTTTCTTTTTATCAATCCATACTAAATTTTTTACATACCATTCTATACTCGCTTAAGTGTTCTCATGTTGTTTTTCACAATCATTTAATGCAATATATTTCTCCTCACTACAGTTACTGTTCTCCTTTCAGGGCCTTAATGTCTACTGAGTTCTGTCCATTAGAAGAAAATACTTGGCTGAATTTTGCTCAATTTAATATTTATATTGTATTTTAACAAATGAATTTGTGTATGTTCTGAGTTTGTTAACTTAAAATTTGTTAAGTGGAGCACACAATTTCACAGTTCAACAAGACACCCCAAGAGAAATTGAAATAGAATTTATCACTCTTAGATCCTGGTGAAGGTACATGGCATACCTCAAGGGGCCACATGGAGAGGTCAAGGCAGAATGCAGACAGAAAGTCATAGGATCTAGGGCACATTCCTTTGAGTCCATGGGTACAGGGCTTTGGAGTTCTTGGCTAAAGCCAGATTGGTCAATTCAATTTAAAGAAGCAGGACTTTGATAAGTTCCATGAGGGTCTTATCTAAGCACAGGGGGAAGACCTTAGGGGTGACAAGACTGTCAATCACAGCTGGAGAAATAATATCAAGAACCTACATATCCCTGTGACTCTGGTGGCTGTTATCTATGGTATATGCTGCCTGAAGGACTAGAGTTATTTTAAGGTCCGGGCTGGCCAGTTGGCCAAACAAAATGGATGCTAGGGAGCAATACCATGGAGTACCTTAGCTAAACTCTTGACAGCCCCAGTAGAAAAAATGTGACTCAAGACAGTGGTCTCTGTCAATATCTAATCACAAATAAATAAAGTTCACTTGAAATTAAAAGTACAATCAGTATTTATACCTCTCTGTGATGAAAGAAAAATAAGACAGGAAGGTTTGAGAAAAGCCAATTTTAACTTTTATCTCCCCATGAGTCACATAATATCATATTAAATCATGCTCTTTGACAGTGACATCCATTCAACAACAGCTCTGTGAGCATGTTCCTGCAGTGATCAATTAAAGGGAAAATGTGACTTCTAGATATATATTCTCTTATATATTTTAAATACTAAAATTATACTTTCCAGACACTATAATTGTTATTAGACTCTCTTTTAACTTAGTGAAATAGGATGCAATATACCATTAATTCAAAAACATGACATTATTAAGTGATCAAATGTTCAGAAGTTGTATTAAGCTTTCTATCTAGTGTGAATTATATCTATAAAATGATATTGTGGTCATTTAGAACCAGCAAGCAGACATAAATAGCATAGAACAAGCAATAAATTATGGCTGAAATGGGTAATTCTGAACAATGAAGTAAAGTGGAACAATAAAATATGTACTTAATGATTGACAGGAAATCAATGAAGAATAGACTTGGCCATTTGGCAGTATACTGAAGAATTATAAATTTTAGTCGAAATAGTACAATGTTAATTTTATTCATTCCACACATCATCTGCAATTTATTTAATCAAATTGATTCAGCATCTATTTCATACAAAACACTGTGGTAGTTATTGGGCAGGAGAAATAACATTTTCTTCACTTTTAGGGAAAGCCAGGAATGTACACACATAATACGCAGGTATTGACAAAGAGCGCTGAATATGATCTAAGAATATGTTTGAAACATGCCTGTGGGAGTCTCCTGGGTGACTCATTCAGTTAAACATCTGACTGCTGATTTGGGCTCCGGTCATGATATCAGGGTTGTGCAATCGAGCCCCACGTTTCCATGCTGGTTGTGGAGCCTGCTTAAGATTTGTCTCTCTCAGCAGCAATGTCTACAATAGCCAACTATGGAAAGAACCTAGATGTCCATCAACAGACGAATGGATAAAGAAGATGTGGTATATATACACAATGGAATACTATGCAGCCATCAAAAGAAATGAAATCTTGCCATTTGCGACGACGTGGATGGAACTAGAGGGTATCATGCTTAGCGAAATAAGTCAATCGGAGAAAGACAACTATCATATGATCTCCTTGATATGAGGGAGAGGAGATGCAACATGGGGGGTTAAGGGGGTAGGAGAAGAGTAAATGAAGCAAGATGGGATTGGGAGGGAGATAAACCATAAGTGACTCTTAATCTCACAAAACAAACTGAGGGTTGCTGGGGGGAGGGGGGTTGGGAGAGGGGGGTTGGGGTTATGGACATTGGGGAGGGTATGTGCTATGGTGAGTACTGTGAAGTGTGTAAACCTGGCGATTCACAGACCTGTACCCCTGGGGAAAAAAATATATGTTTATTAAAAAAAAAAAAAAAGATTTGTCTCTCTCTCCCTCTGCACCTTCTCTCTCTAAAGAAAAAAAGGGTATGTTTAGTCTCAAGATATCAAAATAGAGCAAAGACATTGTAATTTGAAGGATTTTTTTAATTTTAAGTACGGTATACTTAACATACAGAATTATATTAATTTTGAGTGTACAATATAGTAATTCAACAATTCTATATGTTACCCAGTGCTCATCTCAGTATGTGTGCTCCTAATCCCATTCATCTGTATCACCCATTCCCCACCCACCTCCACTCCAGCAACCATTAGTTTGTTCTCTATAGTTAAAAAACTGTTTTTGGGTTTGTCTTTTTTTTTTTCCTTTGTGTGTTTCATTTCTTAAATTACACATATGAGTGAAATCATATGGTATTTGCTTTTAAAATCTATTCCAGCAAGAGAATTTCAGGCAGAGTATCTTCCCAAATCTGGAGCCAAAACACTAGCAGATTTGTATTAGTAACTTTTTTTGGATTAGTAGCTTTTTAGTAATTACTGAATGTTAAACTATTCGATAGAGCCCCAAATTCTGTCATGGATATTTCAAATGCCATTTTAACACAAAAACTAATAAAACAAGCAAACAATATCCATAAAAATTAATACAGAGAAAATAGGTGATGTTTTCAAGTGAGAAAGCAAAAGAAAACAACATATACACATATGGTCTTAGTATTTCCTTATTTTAAGAACTCAGTCATAGACACAAGAATAAGGAAATAATGACAAACATCATGCATAACACATTTTAGTATTCTGGTATGCATTGTCATAAATTATATTGAGAAAAATCAAAGAAAATAAAGCAGTGTTTGTACTTTTGATGCCAGAACATTATCAATATTTTAACAAGCCTTAGAATAATTTTGTTAGAATAATATATGATACTCACATGATAATCTGAGAATGACTGCTATCCATACGGTTCTCATTTATTCACACAAAAAAACATTTTTAGTGTATATTATATACCAGAAACTTTGCTGGGTATTGGGGGTACATTGGTCTGTAGTATTATTAATTTCATGGGAGAATAACACAAGATGACGAAAATAAATGATGGAATTTGGAACCAGAATGGTGGTTTGGAATGAAAAGAAATTGGAGGGGCGCCTGGGTGGCTCATTGGGTTAAGCTCTGCCTTCAGCTCAGGTCATGATCTCAGGGTCCTGGGATTGAGCCCTGCATTGGGCTCTCTGCTCAGCAGGGAGCCTGCTTCCCCCACTCATTCATATATATATATATATATATATATATATATATATATATATATATATATATATCAAAGTAGTCATACAAATAGCCTGATGAAGTTCTGGAATCTTTCCCATCCCAAAGTGAGCCAACCATAGTTCTGAAAAAAATATTTATTCTAACTAAAAGTAAACTTGTGAGAGTAGTGCAGCTCTTTAGAGCACAAACATACCCAAAATTGAGGAAATTAGGATTGGTCTGATTCTGACAGATATTGGGGAGGGGTGGACAACAGTTATTTTGTTGATTTATCTACTAAATCCCCTTACAAATTCTAAAAACGTTTGTAACAGCATTGTTTCAACAAGTCTTCTAGTGATGTCTTTTAGACCCACCCATGAGCAGTTTGGTGGGAGAGGTTTGGCCTGAGGAGCTACTGAATTGCCTGAATTGGTACCATTTAAGGAGTATTACTGGACTGAGTATGGATGTATTGATCAAAGTGAGGACTTCTGTTAGAGCATCATAAAGGTGTAAAAACATTATCCAGTCTTTCCTCCTGAAGATAGTCTGTACTGTTGGCAAACCCCCTTTGTGCATCTACCATCTACCTGTTTAAATGTGAAAGACAAAGAGGAAATACAAGAGAAATGACTGATTACTTAACGTAAGATATATACCAGTGAAAACACACTATTGTAAAAGCAACAACAAAAATCTATCCAGATAAAACTGGAGTCAGGTTAAGTGCTCTTCCTAAATTGAATATTACCTGTTCTCAATGACAAGCCTGGAGGTCAGTGGGGACAATGTATCTAAAAGGGAAATTACCCAATATTGATGTCCTACACCAGAAACCATAAAACTTACAGTCAACAATCTGGTCAGTTTTCACTCTCAGTGGGGCAATTATTGAGAGTAAAAGATAAACCACTGGGATGTAATCCTGTGTGTGGAATTAGTCTGTGGGTTAGTTTCCTCCCACCCTCACCCCTGGACTGACCATGTAGTGCTGAAAGTCTCTGGGTCATATGTACCCTAGGACCATCCCACCATCTCAAAATCAGTGCACACACTGTGGCATACTTTTCTGTCTTCTGGTCCTACAACTGCTTCCTGTGGGTGACATCAAGTAAGTAACAGGACAAGCTGCCTAGAACACTTTAGTTCTCAAAGTCTACAAACTGGCAAGAGGTGGGTAAGGGTTAGGGCTTCCTCCAAGTTGCAGTAAAGGATTACTAGCACAGATGAATCAATGTGAATATACCTATATGTTTTAATAACCATGTTGATCTAACCAAAATCAGCAAGAACATCTCTTTAATTCATAAATAGCATCCCAGAAATTCTCAAATAAGCATATTCAAATTTACATATTAATGAAACATCAGAAAAGTACTCTTTCTTTAGCCTTATTTGTTTATTTATCCCATTCCTGAGCTTCTTCCAGAATGATTTGTTGCCACATCTTAAGGTGGTCTCTATCACTTCTCTATCTCTGCCTCTGTCTCTCTCTCAATGTAGTCCATAGCAGTTCTTTCATAGTCTCAAAGTGTTACCTAATTCTGTGTCAAAATTATGCTTGCATAGTTTGCATGTCTTTATATGATAATATAATAACTGCACATTTTTAGGATATGGATAATGCTGTAGACTGCCTTTCTCTTGCCTACATTCTGTATCCTTGGTGAAACTCTCGTACAGTTTGGTGTACAACTTTGGTGCTAGTGTGTACAAAATGTTCTGCAATCAAAAATCACACACAAAAAAACTGTTGATTACTTTCCAGTATATCTCACACTCAACAGTTGGTGTTAAACTAATCTCTGTTTTTCCAGTGTCAATGTATTATGTCCTGGTTTTAGTTTCAAAGTTTTCCTCAGATTACTAAATGTACATTTTCTAGTATACTAATATATTTTCTTGTGAATTTTACTCTTTATTTTGTCTAACCAAACAGGAGCTAACTCCAGCCATGGTCCTTCTCTTAAAAAAAAAAAAAAAAGAAAAAAGAAAAAAGAACAAATCTTAATTTTTTTAAATTTTCCCCAGAATAATGTTACAAATTTATTTTCTTGGAAGGAGTTTGGACATATTTGAAGATTTCTGAGGCTCTTATAAGTAGTAGTTTCTAAGATGTTATCATTATTTGGATTCATTAAATACATATGAGTACATATAAAATCAAGTTACTTTCATAACAATTTTAACTAGCTGTATTGGGAAACTTTTCAACCAGTTGCACTGGTGTCTCACAGAAATCCTATGTGATGGGGCGCCTGGGTGGCTCAGTTGGTTAAGCAACTGCCTTTGGCTCAGGTCATGATTCTGGGGTCTTGGAATCGAGCCCCATGTAGGGCTCCTTGCTCAGCAGGGAGCCCGCTTCTACCTCTCCCTCTGTTTGCTGCTCTGCCTGCTTGTGCTCTCTCTCTCTCTCTCTCTGTCAAATAAATAAATAAAATTTTAAAAAACATCCTAGTGATGAAAATGAGGTTCTAAATAAACAAATAAATAAATAATAAAAATAAAGCCCTAAATAAAACATAATCAGTTCTTTCAAGTGAACATCCGTTTTTTAAAAAATAAACTTTTTGTCATAGAACAGTTTTAGATTTATAGAAAAATCGCTATGATGGTACAGATAGTTTCCATATACCCCACACTGCTTCTAGTATTATTAATATATTACAGTAGTATGCTATATTTGTTACAATTAATGAACCCATACTGAGACATTATGAATAAAAATCCATACTCTGGATATCTAATTTTTACCTAATATCTGTTTTTTGGTTCCAGAATCCCATTTACTTCTCAAGTGTCCTTGGGCTTTTCTTGGCTATGACAGATCATCTTTATTTTTTACTAACATCCAATTTCTTCTTCATTACTTTAAAAATGCCCCCCGATACTCTGACTCTAAATATTACTGATTATTCCAAGTATTTAATTTCAATTTTATCCACAGAATAAGCTAACCCTTTAAGTAAAAGATATAGTATTGCAGGTTCCTTTTTTTTCTTTTTTTTTTTCCAGGTTCCTTTAAAAAACACAGACACACAAATTGCTTCTTCTTTCCTCCTTTCCTTTTTATTCTTTTCTTTTTTCTTTCTTTTTCTTCCCTCTGTCTCTCTTTTCTTTCTGCCTTTATCCACTTATTTATTTTCTTTCTTCCTTTCTTAAAATATTTACTGACTGCCAACTACATATCAGGCACTATTAAAGGAATTCATCCAACAACCAGCCACTAGAAAACCTGCTTTGTGGGCCTTATATTTCATAGAGTAGAGACAAAGTGTAAAAAAGAAGCCTGATAATTAAATTATACAGCACTTTAGAAAGTGACAGATGCCATAAAGGAGGTGAAATGGTGCACGGTAGGGAAGACTGGGAGTGAGGAAGAGGGGTGGGCTCGAGGTCATCCTCAACTAGTTTCCAGGAAAGAGCTAAAGGAAATCAAGGAGGGAGCCATGCAGTCATTTGGTGAAGGAGCATTCTCTGCAGAGACAAGTGCCAGGGCAAAGACTTTGAGGCAAGAGCTGCTTGGAGTATGTGAGAAATAGGTAAGAATTCTGGCACAGGTAGCAGGAGCGGTGAGAAGGGGAAAGGATAATGGGCAACACTGTCAGCAAGACAATACAGAGCCAAATCTACTCGGTCCCTGAAGGACATTGCCGCTTGAACTCTGAGAAGCACTGAGAAAATCTGGAGAGTTTGAGTAGAACTGTTCCATAATCCCTAGTAAAACAGAACTGCTCTTCCGGCTGTCCTGGGACTAGACTATAGGAAGCGGGAGTGGGAGCTGGAGGACCGCCGGAGGCAACAGTGGTAACCAGGCCAGAGACGGTGGTGCCGTGGAGCGAGCTGTAGCAGCAGAGATGCTTAGGCATGGCCTAATTCTGGAAATGTCTGAAGGTAGAGCCAAACCAATTTTCTAATAATTTAGATGTGAGGTACAGAGAAAAATAAGAGGATTCTAAGCACCTGAGTCTAAACAACTGTGGGACAGAATTGCCATTAATATGACGAAGACTAAAATGGAGTAATTTTGTCGAGGCTGGGGACAGAGTTAGGAGTTCAACTTGAGACATGTTGAATGTGAGCTGTCTATGGGACATCCGACTAGAGATACTAAGTATGCACTTGAGTCTAGAAGTCTGGAGTTCAGGGCAGAGCTCCAAAATGTATATATAAGTGTGTTGCCATTAGTCCACAAATCATTTTAAAGCCAAAAGATGGCAGGCAGTTCCCCAAAGGAATAAGTGTTTAATATGAATAAGTCAAGGTACTAAAGCCTGGGACCTTCTGAGAACAAAAAGTTTGGAAGACAGAAAGAGTTGCTAGTGAGCCAAGAGGAAAATGGAGGAGTGGCGTCCTACAAAGCATGTGAAGGAATAGACGACCTCTGGGAAGAGGGAATGATCGACAGAAGCTATCCACGCATTTACAACTTTGAACTGAAGTATTACAAGTTATAGTGAGATCATTTTATCGTCACTGTAAAAGCTGATTAATATAGAGGAAAAGCATGGGTTTGGATTCAGACTTACAAAAACGCAAATCTCCTCTCTGTCACTCAGGGTGTGCCTTGGGCAAATTGCATACCTTCTTTATACCTCAGGTTCCTAAGAAAAGCATCCTCTGATCTTTCCTGAAGTTGTCAGTTTGCTGTATATTGTCAGGCTACAATCGACGAAAATATTGTTCAAGAGCTATTCAGTTTTTGAAAGGGTTTAATGTTAGCTGTGACTAAATACACCTGTACGTTTTTCTCCAATAAGGGGAGAATCATATTTATAAATTAGGGTCATCTTTAAAAAAGGCCATGCATTTGGCTCCTTTTTCTCCTTGGCCTGGCCTCTGCATATACTATTTAATTATATCTTAGCTACAAATTACAACAGGGGTAATGCACAAGCAGATGTACAACTTTGTAACTGTAACAGGTGGTTTTAAATTTAATACTTCTATCTAACTATATTAAAAAGACTATGGAAAGGCATGACTAAAAAACTGGTGACCTAGGGCTATATTTACAATATGACCTAACTTGCAATTTGAAAATGAGAAGAGTTTTGTAACTGACAGGCCCAGGATACATGAATTGAGATTCTTAGCAATGGAGACAGCCATGAACACAGCAAACAGGAAGAGGGGTAATTTAGGAGGCAGAAACTATTTAAAATTAATGTTTTAATTGTTTGAAGTTGATTATTACATACTTTTAGATTATCAGCTAGGATTTCGTTTACATGTCCATATAAAATACTACAACTCACATGTTTTCCTTAAACTCAGCAAAATGTAGAAGGTGTCCTGACTTAGAGCAAGTCCGCACCATTCAGGGGTTTAAATAAGTGATTTTTCTAATGTAGAAATGACCCCCTTTAACCCTAGTGATAACATAGATTTGGGGTCAAAGGAATAATTGTCTTACAGAGAGAAAGGTGATACCTGTCAAGCAGAAATTGGAACAACAAGTAGGTTAACATGGCACTGGTAGCAAAACAGAAATATCTTGGCCCAAGTCAATGGTTATCATTTCGTTCAGCACAGGAAGCCACTAGAATGGTGGCTGAGGTTACTGAAGCTGTGAGGCCTCATCTGGTTAGTTCTGCAAGAGAACATTAATAGGACCCAAGGAGCTTAGTCAGCCATAATTGGTCCCCGCTTAAAAGAAGGACTTAAAGATGCTGGAGCCTCTATGATTCCACTGATGCGTGCTCATGTTTAATTGTTCTTTTAATGCTTCTGAAGAGGGGTGTTGGGAAAACCCATGTTATGTTAGTACCGACATTTGTATCAGCATCTCACTTTTTCTTTGTCTTTGAAGAAATCACAAAAACTATAAAGCCAATTATGTGTTTCCCTATCTCTAAACAAGACCAGCTGAATCATTTCAGACAGAATGTAAATATATTCTAAAAAGAATCCTAAGTAAGCGATTCCATCCTGGGCAACCATGACATCATATAAGAGAAACGTAATAAATATTGAATGATTCATAACCAACAAACTTCAACATCAGGAAATGTTTCCTCATTGCTATCTTAGTCTCTCCTATGTTATTTTCTCATATTATGATCTCAGTAAATGTAGAGAATAGCTAGCCATCAATCTCTGTATAATATCTGTTCTGTACGTGAAGACTATTATTAAATTTCCTTCATAATCCTCAAACCTTCTTAGCCTTCTCTTCTGTAAGCTAAATAATTCATTTCCCTTTTTATTTTAGTCTTGTCTGAGTTTCATGCATCAGTCAGGAGGAGGAGTCACAGAGGATTTTAAACCCAATATTCCTTAAGTATGTTAAGAGTAATGAGAAAACGGCATGATAACCAACAGAAATTTTCAAAGAAATTGCCAACATCTGAATAATGTTATAATTCAAGTTTTCTGCAAGACACGGAAGGAAAGAGGCTCAATGAGGGAGAATAAATGGTTTGTGCTTAGTCTATATTCTTTAAATACATATGCCCCAGTTCCACAGCTCCTCAGCACTCCTAAAATCTTAGGTTCCTCTTTAATACTTGCTAATGGGTACACTCTATAAAATGACAAATGCTTTGGAGTCTTCTCTGTATAAACAATTCTTCCCTGAAGATTAGAGAGAAGAAAAAATAGCTCATAAATTCCTGATGGCCTCAGAGAAGAGAAATCTTGAATTCCATTCAGAGAAGTTAAATATAAAGAATGCAAGCTCTTTATCGGTCTGACATTCACATTCAAAGGAACAAGACATGTAAATTATTTACTTATGAAAAAAAGTTCTGCTACTGAATTTTGCCCAACATTTGCCCAACAGTCTCTTATAATACAAGAGAAGGACATCCTGAGCTGGTTTGTGTCATGATGCAATGGTTTCAAGGGAAGTTAATTGTCTTTTCCTCCAAGGGACTGAGAAGAAACCGCTGACATGGCTGAGCTAGTTCCAGAGTGGATACGGAAGCCTGGACAGCTACAACTTCATCTCTGTTTTCATGAAAGAGTAGTACCATCATATGAGAATATCACTAATCAGTCCTCAGATGCTAAGGCGTTCACCTGTCATGGGATTACTCCTAAATATGTTATTTGGATCAAATGTGATAGAGATAGCAATCTCATATCCCTTTCAGACAAAAAGATAAAACTTGGAAAGTTTACCCAGGAGACCTGTCATAATTACAATGAAATACAAATAATAAAACTCAGTCATTTGCCTCAACTTAAATTCTTAATAAGACCCATTGACTCAAATAGTCTGTATGCATCTCAATCTTAATTTTTGTCTTTGTTTGCAGTCTGACTTCAAGAGTGATACTCAATCAAGGTTTTGAGGAAATTTTGCAATATTGTTATTAGAGAGACACTGAATGGATAACTGGTTTTCTGCAAAGCATGTTTTCCCTAAGGACTACACTCACGCTAGTTAATCAACTGCCAAACAAGACACCTAGGGTTATCTCTTTACCGCCCTATTTGCCCCATCAATAATGTACAGACTGTCATTAAGAAGTCATTCCTCCCTTCTGGGCTGAATTTTGAGAGGTGAATCATGTGGGAAAAAAATAGGAGTTATAGTGTGAAAACTGTGGGTCACAATGTAATCTCAGATACATGCTGTGCTATTCCGCAGACAGTCCGTCAAGATATGTTCCAAGGCATGCACCAGCGCATATAAAAATATATAGGCTGAGACCACCAAACTCATTTCATTAGGACCTTCCAAGGTTAACATTATAATCATGCTTCAGGGCATAAACCAATCGCAAGCTGAGCTCCGAAAGACATTTTTACTTCTGTGGGAAGACTGTCCCCAGTGGGTTAGTTGCAGTACAAGAACCTTTTACCTTTTGCAAATATTTCTGTAGCCATACCAAAATGTCTCTCTTATTTTTTTTTTAATCTTACAAATTAAAGCTCAAATCATCAAGCAATACTGGCTTTAAATAATTCCAACCTGAGGCTTTTTTCTTTTTCTTTTTTTTTGGTTATTGTTTCCTACATTTCCAGTTAGTAATGTATATTTTGTTGGTGTATTTGTTTTATTTGCTAACAAATTTACATGAGAACTATGTTATAGGATTCATTATAACCATCTCATATTGGAAAGTTTCTTTACGAACACCACAAGTACTATCAGTAGTTATATTAGAATGTGACAGTTCCTTTTTTTTTTTTTTTTTTTTAATAATTTTATTTTTTATAAACATATATATATATATATATTTTTTTCCCCCAGGGGTACAGGTCTGTGAATCTCCACGTTTACAAACTTCACAGCACTCACCATAGCACATACCCTACCCAATGTCCATACCCCCCCCCAACCCCCCTCTGCCCAGCAACCCTCAGTTTGTTTTGTGAGATTAAGAGTCACTTATGGTTTGTCTCCCTCCCAATCCCAACTTGTTTCATTTACTCTTCTCCTACCACATTAACCCCCCATGTTGCATCTCCTCTCCCTCATATCAGGGAGATCATATGATAGTTGTCTTTCTCCGATTGACTTATTTCGCTAAGCATGATACCCTCTAGTTCCATCCATGTTGTCGCAAGTGGCAAGATTTCATTTCTTTTGATGGCTGCATAGTATTCCATTGTATATATATACCACATCTTCTTTATCCATTCGTCTGTGGATGGACATCTAGGTTCTTTCCATAGTTTGGCTATTGTAGACATTGCTGCTATAAACATTCGGGTGCACGTGCCCCTTCGGATCACTACGTTTGTATCTTTAGGGTAAATACCCAGCAGTGCAATTGCTGGGTCATAGGGTAGTTCTATTTTCAACATTTTGAGGAACCTCCATGCTGTTTTCCAGAGTGGTTGCACCAGCTTGCATTCCCACCAACAGTGTAGGAGGGTTCCCCTTTCTCCGCATCCTCGCCAGCATCTGTCATTTCCTGACTTGTTAATTTTAGCCATTCTGACTGGTGTGAGGTGGTATCTCATTGTGGTTTTGATTTGTATTTCCCTGATGCCGAGTGATATGGAGCACTTTTTCATGTGTCTGTTGGCCATCTGGATGTCTTCTTTGCAGAAATGTCTGTTCATGTCTTCTGCCCATTTCTTGATGGGATTATTTGTTCTTTGGGTGTTGAGTTTGCTAAGTTCTTTATAGATTCTGGACACTAGCCCTTTATCTGATATGTCGTTTGCAAATATCTTCTCCCATTCTGTCAGTTGTCTTTTGGTTTTGTTAACTGTTTCCTTTGTTGTGCAAAAGCTTTTGATCTTGATAAAATCCCAATAGTTCATTTTTGCCCTTGCTTCCCCTAACGTGGGAGCAGCCAACTATATAAACCAATTAATAACAAAATCAAAGAAACACATCGACAATCATACAATAATAGTAGGGGACTTTAACACTCCCCTCACTGAAATGGACAGATCATCCAAGCAAAAGATCAACAAGGAAATAAAGGCCTTAAATGACACACTGGACCAGATGGACATCACAGATATATTCAGAACATTTCATCCCAAAGCAACAGAATACACATTCTTCTCTAATGCACATGGAACATTCTCCAGAATAGATCACATCCTTGGTTCTAAATCAGGTCTTAACTGTTATCAAAAAATTGGGATCATTCCCTGCATATTTTCAGACCACAATGCTCTGAAGCTAGAACTCAATCGCAAGAGGAAATTTGGAAAGAACCCAAATACATGGAGACTAAACAGCATCCTTCTAAAGAATGAATGGGTCAACCAGGAAATTAAAGAAGAATTGAAAAAATTCATGGAAACAAATGATAATGAAAATACAACAGTTCAAAATCTGTGGGACACAACAAAGGCAGTCCTGAGAGGAAAATATATAGCGGTACAAGCCTTTCTCAAGAAACAAGAAAGGTCTCAGGTACACAACCTAACCCTACACCTAAAGGAGCTGGAGAAAGAACAAGAAAGAAACCCTAAACCCAGCAGGAGAAGAGAAATCATAAAGATCAGAGCAGAAATCAATGAAATAGAAACCAAAAAAACAATAGAACAAATCAACGAAACTAGGAGCTGGTTCTTTGAAAGAATTAATAAGATTGATAAGCCCCTGGCCAGACTTATCAAAAAGAGAAGAGAAAGGACCCAAATAAATAAAATCATGAATGAAAGAGGAGAGATCACAACGAACACCAAAGAAATACAGACAATTATAAGAACATATTATGAGCAACTCTATGCCAACAAATTTGACAATCTGGAAGAAATGGATGCATTCCTAGAGACATATAAACTACCACAACTGAACCTGGAAGAAATAGAAAGCCTGAACAGACCCATAACCAGTAAGGAGATTGAAACAGTCATCAAAAATCTCCAAACAAACAAAAGCCCAGGGCCAGATGGCTTCCCGGGGGAATTCTACCAAACATTTAAAGAAGAACTAATTCCTATTCTCCTGAGACTGTTCCAAAAAAATAGAAATGGAAGGAAAACTTCCAAACTCATTTTATGAGGCCAGCCTCACCTTGATCCCCAAACCAGACAAGGACAGTTCCTTTTTTTTAAGATTTTATTTATTTATTTGAGAGAGAGAAAGCATGAGTAGAGGTTGGGGAGAGGAAGAAGGAGAGGCAGACTCCCCGCTGATCAGGGAGCTCGACCTGAGGCTCAATCCTAGGACCCTAGGATCATGATCAGAGTCTAAGGCAGATGCTTAACCGACTAAGCCACACAGGTGTCCCTAGAATGTAACAGTTTCTATTGCCCAGAATGGTGTCTGATGTTTAGCACCAAAGGCTGGATACTGCTTTAGGGTGGTAGATCTCTGATGATTCTGGTCACTCACCTGTTCAACAGCGTAAAAGACACACGTGTGATCCCCATCATTAGTTCCTGCTTATGGCACCTTGCACAGCGGTGTGTGCATTGAAGTCCTTCTTGTAGTAATACCCTCCAAATATTCAGCTCCCATTCATTACAGAAATATTCCCAAGAATGGAGGTGAGGGAACAAGAGTTTTGACTCCACGTACAGTAAGACAGTAGAGAGAAGGGATTTGAACATTAGCATGCCCTGCTGGTGCTCTTTTAATAGGATTTGCCTAGAATTTCCTGCTCATCACTTGTTCCTGTTGATAGGTGTCTTCTTTCTTCTCAGTCTAGAACATAGAAATTATTAGATACATTCAGAAAAAGTTAATGACTCTTCACCAGTGATTTCTGATCTGCCAGTAATGCTATCACTGAGAAGTAATAGCCCTTACATTTGCTTTTTAACTATGTAGGAGATGTTATGTACCTCCACAGAACCTGCTTTTATGTTTCACCAGCTTGAAAAATCACCTAGAGCCCTGTAGTTAATGACATCAGCAGAGTCTATCTGCTGAGGCAGTGAAGCATTGACCCAGATCGCCTGGATTCAAAACCCACCTTCACCACTTAATTAGACAATTAGTTAACTTTTCTTTGCTTCAGTTCCCATCCCCCCACCTGCCACATTTGGGGGTCAAGCACGAGATCGGTGTAAGGATTACATGAGTTCATTCAGAACCGTTCCTGGCATATACTAGATACTAAATAAGAATTTATTGAATAAATCCATGTAAAGTGCCTATAGTAAATAGCTCATTTATTTTTCTACCATTTTTTTATCATTATATTAGTAATCTTGGCCTTATTTGGAGATAGAGCCAAACAAAAGTTACCACTCTGATTGACAAACCCTGTCTTGGGCAGTACACATCAGACGTCCTAGAATTTCAAAGCAGGAAGGTTCCTTTAGGGGGAGAATGTCAAATTGCCTAAAACTAATTTACTTAAAATCAATTGGTGTAATAATCAATTTGCCTAAGGACACATTCATCTAAAATGTTCATTTATCAAATATACAACTTTTCATTTGTTCTAAAATAGTGTTCTCTTAGAGGCATTTCCATAAACTCTCATAGTAACTATTTTGCCTACTATTGAGGGTTTCCAAGACATTTCACCTAAGACAAAGTTTTAAAATAGGTTAAAAAAATACATGAGACCTCAAAAGTGCTTAGAGTAGCATCTTTGTATATATGAAATGCTAACCTATGACAGATTTTTATTAGGAATATGATTATTAGGCTAATGGGTGCTTTGGAGGCTTAGACATTAGAAGAATTGGTTTTAGGTGAACAGACCACAGATCCCTTAAAAGGTCGGGGTGTGAGAGCAGCAGCCGCAGTTTGTGTTCCTGTCACTTTGGTGACTTCTCTCTGTGACTCGACTCAGTTCTGTCTTGACCTGCTGCCAGATCTAGCCTGACAGTTTTCAACTTTAGATCCATGACAAATTTCCAGACCTAGAGCCTGCTTGCCCACCTTGGTTGACCCTATGACAAAGTAGCAAATCTATATCCACACAGACTTGACATGGCTACAGAAATCCATTTTGCCCTTCTATGAACTCACAATGGTACACACAATTTAATAGAACAGCTTTTCATTTTACTTGTTTTGATAATATGTATGTTACAGTACCTATCTCCTCTGATAATAGGTATTTTTATCATCTGTTCTTCTAAAAAATAGGAAAAGGTAGTTAGAAGGCAGAGGTATGCAGAGCATGCCTAAGAAAAGCATGTATGAAAGACTATTCCAAAAGTATGGGGGATACATATAGTTTCCACAAAAAGGAATCCTGAGATGTGTGTGAACTCAAGGTACCTCTTCTAGTGTGTTGGTTAACACACTAACCCCTACTTTGAAATCAGTTTTACTTTCATTGATTCCAGCTCTTATGGGGAAAACTCAGTTCTCTGCCATTGCTACTTCATAAAATTCTTCTCCAACTGTACAAGTACTACAAAAAGCAAGGAATTGATGCTTTAATGAGAATGAATACATTTTTTTCTGAACTCCACATGTAAAGTAGAACATGCAAGGTGCCCAGAGCTTGTTGAAAGTTCTGTCTGCCTGTTTCATGATGTGAGTGTGTCCGTCACGTCATGTAGTCACTAGTAGTGTGGAAAGTGACATCTGCCAGCCAGTAATGGTGGTCATACCTCACTGCTGCTCCAACTGCTCACAGTCCGGTCCAGCCTGCCACCCTGAGCTCCAGCCAGCTGTCAGGACTGTCACAGCTGCCATCTTATTTACTGCCATAAGCTTTCTTGGCATGGTAGACCCAGACACTGCTGAGATGGCGCCTGTCATTGGCTGTAAAAGGCACAGAGACGAAAGACTCCAAGGAACCCCGGGAAGGTGCAACATGTTCAAACCACCTGACAGTGGAACCAGTCGGCACTGAGGTCTCGGAGGTTGTTCTTTGTTGACTGATAAGATAGGACAAGGCACAGTAGGCCTTCCAGAACTCCTATTCAGAGCTGTTTTAATTGAATGTGTCACTGACAAGGGACAATCACTTGGGCTGTGGCATCTATTCCAAATGAAACAATTGTTTTAAAGTAATTGGTTGACAGGAAGCCTGACAGCCACTGAGGTTAAGGGACATGCATTGCTACACGAGGAGACAGAAAACGTGCTCCCTATAATGGCCACACATAAGATTTTAACCTTTCCCTTTCCCTCTTATGAAAGAGTCCTTTCAAGACTCTGTTTGAAGAAATGTGGAACAATTTTAGGGACGGCACTTTGCTTCCCATGTTTTTTACACATGTAAGAGACTCATTCTCAGCTTGTTTTAATCATATATCTAGTCACAACAATTTGTAGTGGATTTAATTGGAAAAAAAGTGCAGAGGGTTAGTTTGTCTCTGAATTTCTTTGCAGATCTTATTATTAGCACCTCCTGATATAAGACTGCAATTTGCAGAGTAGGACAGAAGGTCTATTACACCAGCCAGTTAGCACAGATTGAGCCACATTTCCCCAGTAGATACACCGTTTCTTAGGAGAACAGCTCAGTCAGCAAGAGCCAAAAGCATCTAAGCTAGTGCTGTCTATCCATATAACACATGTATGCAACCACAGAATATATAGCACATTAGAAAGAGAAGAGATTAGGAGCATCTGCCTTTGGCTCAAATGATGATCCGAGGGCCCTGGTATCGAGTCCCACATCGGGCTTTCTGTGCAGTGGTGAATCTGCTTCTCCCTCTCCCTATGCCCTCCCATCCTGCTCATGCTTACTTCTTCTCATGCTCTCTCTCTCAAATAAATAAATAAATTCTTAAAAAAAAGAAAGTGAAGAAATTATATACTCTAACCCACAATCATATTATATACTCACAATCATACCATACACTCTGGACAAGATTGTGCCCCATTATAATTATAAAGAGAGCCAACATTATTATATTGTACAAAATATTTCACATATCTCATTTGACCCTTACACTATTTGAAGTAGGAATTATTTTTAGCTATTTTATATATGGGGGGGCGAAGCCCATTTATATGGCCACGTATGAGGGATTAATACAAGGCAGTGTTTTTTATTCCAAACCCCACTTATATGACCATGTAGGTGGGATTAATATGAAAGAAATATTTTTTACTCGGTCATAATTTTTCTAAGAATACAATGAATTACTCCATTTCTAACCCTCTTCTATTTTTCTTTCTTTTTTAATTTATTTATTTGACAGAGAGAGATCACAAGTAGACAGAGAGGCAGGCAGAGAGAGAGGAGGGAAGCAGTCTCCCCGCTGAGCAGAGAGCCCGATGTGGGGCTTGATCCCAGGACCCTGGGATCATGACCTGAGCCGAAGGCAGAGGGTTTAACCCACTGAGCCACCCAGGTGCCCCACCCTCTTCTATTTTTCTATACTGAATATGTTCTCCCTGTGAAATCATATGCAGCCTAAAATTTTAAGTAAAATATGAAAATAAGGAAAAAGAGGGAATCATCCTTTCTCTAATACCTTCTTTTGTGAACTGGAGTTTCCATGATGAGTCGCCAACCACATAAAGCCACTAGGGTAGTTAAGCATGCATGTTCTCAGTGATATTCCACAAACTTGAACCACAGCTCTTGACACCTATAGCTGTATGAACTTGGGAAATTTACCTGCTTCTTTATGTCTCAGTTTCTTTATCTCAAAAAGAGGATTCATTCCTTCATTCATTCTTATATTCATTCAGCAGGTTTTATGCCCTTACAGTATGTGGCACACTGTCCCCAGGCCCCAGGAATATACCAGGGAACAGGCCAGGGAAGTTAGTTAACAAATAAATAATAGATATATTCATTTGGTAGCAATGACGGTAATGAAGAAGGAGAAAGTAGATTAGAGGACAGAAAGTGATGGTAGGACAGGGAAAAGGGTGCTATTTTACATAGAACAATCAGGGAAGGTATCTTTTAGGAGATGACATTTGAACAAAGAACTGTCTGTGGGAGGGAATCCTGTGAAGAGAACTCCAGGTGGAGGTAAGAACAAGTCTACAAGCCTAAAGCAGAAGCATGTGTACGTGTATTCATGGAAGAGCAAAGAGGTATGTCAAAAGCAGAAGGAGGCAAGCGGAACAAACAGGTAGGTTAAGGAGGTAACCAGTGGTCACTCAGGTAAGGTATGATGGCCTTTATAAAGACTTCTGATTTCATGATTTAGGTCTAAGTGTGATGGGAATCAGTGGATGCCTCTGAGGCATGGGGAATGTCATTCTGACAGCTGTAGGAAGAATAGACTGTAGGGAAACAAGGGAAGGAAAAAAAAAAAACAGGAAGTAGTTTCAAGTAATCCTGGAGAGAGAAGATCACACCTGGAACAAGGGCTATTGCCAGGGAGGTGGTGAGGAGAGATTGGATTCCTCACTGATGAACTAGACGAATGGTGGAAGGGAAAGATTAAACCAGTGTGATGGCAGTGTGATGGCATCTGGCCTGAGCTATTGGGGAAGAGGTGGCCCCAATCACTCAGCTGCGACACATTAGGGGCAAACAAGTTTTAGGGGAATTAAGAGTACCTACCTCATTGTGAAAATGAAAGCATTCAGTATAAAGCCTATCCATAAATAAAGCTTCAGTGAACATCAGGTATTGTTGTGATTATTACCATCATCATCATTATTATTACTAATTAACCAAGTCCTATTAATATTTCCTAAATAGCTCTCAGATACATACTTTCCTATCTGTGCTCACTGTTTTACCTTGGTTTAAGCCCTCATTTTCTGGTAGTTAGATTCTTGTAAGGGCCACCTGAGTTTCCTGCCTCTAAACTGGACTATGTACTATATTTAATCTGTTTTCTTTGTGTCAGGAAGAATGGTCTTTGGAATATGTAAATCTGACCATATTTCTTCCTAGCTTAAACATATCAGTGGCTCTCTATGGTAAAAGAAAGAAGCTGTGACTCCTTAATGATCTGGTCCCTGATTACTTCTTAGCACTGTCCTGTTTTTTTCAATATCTGGTGATATCAAAATGTTTGTGGTTCCCGAACATTATAAGTATTGGGTACCTTTGGCCATGTCATTTACCTTGCCTGGAACACCCTTTAGTCTCAACATATCTTGCAAAAATTTGATTCTTCTGTTTAAAGCATTTTGAAGCATTTTATAAATGCTTCCCAAGAGAGGTTCCTTCACACTGTCCCATGTCGTTTCGTTACATAGTTCTGTCATGACAACATACATACAGACAGAGGACTTTAACAGGTATGTGTATGTTTATCTCTCCTACACAGTTGTAAAATCCTTGATGGTAAGTATATATGTGTACAGTTACTGACAAATATATATCCACCCAGATTTTTGTAACCTAGCCCAAATGGTTTGTGAAAATAGGGTTTCTCTTCATCACTCCTGGGTTTTAGATGCCAGAGATCGAGAGTGGAGCATAACTGTACCTTCTGTGCTCTATGGCCTTAAGACAAGTTTTAGGGTTTTACCAGATTTCTTCAGTCTATTATGAATTTTCCAATAACATGGTGGCTATTAACATTAGTGATTTGTGCTAAATTTGAAAACAACTATAAAAGTGACTGTGAAAATAAGACATTTTCCTTTGCCTCAGTAACTATTACGTTTTATCATGCCTTTTTGATACCTAATGTATTTATCCTTCTATCTCATTATTCTCTCAAACTATTCATAGCAAACTAGCCTCTTTGTAGAGATTTCAAGATCATTTTTGCCTTGGATCTTTTACATTTCTGCTATTTTGAATATTCTTTCCTGTGTTCTGAGACTGTAGGACTACCATATGTAATTTATGAGTCACCTCTGAGGTCTGTTCATTCACTCTGATTTGAATTGATAACTCCTTTCCCTGAGGTTATAACATTATCTATACAATTTCCACTGGATTCTAAATTTGCATGGTTTCATGTTATTTTTATAAATTTCATTTATGCATTTTTTTCTTTAAATAGCTTTTAATATCCTCATTTGAAAATACTGTCACATATCCCTTTTGTGTCTCTCAAACCCATGGTACAGTTCTGACCTCAGTACAGGTGTTCAATAATAGATGTTCAAGTGAAAAGAACAACGTTTAAATGTGATGATGAAACCCATAATTATAATCACTCCAAGCTTACATTAGTGGACTAGTGCATGATTTCAAGTGGAATGTCTTTTCAAGGCTCTCAAGGCAAAAGGTAATAAATACTTTATTTGCTTTCACCTACAACCATATCTAGGAAAATGAACTAAATTAAAACTTAAAATTTGATCATCAGTAGTCTTTATTTTAGAGTCAAAATAGGGGATTCTATTTGGAAAAGAAAAGTAAAACTCATTTCTTCTTCAATTTTATAAGAATAATAAACTATAGGTGATGTATTACTCTGAGGGAATGAGGAAGCAGTTTTATTAGATCTTCCAATTTACTCTTTCAAGAAACATGGACCCCACCTGAAAAGAGTTGGCTAAAATTTTATTTAAGTAGTACAAGTGCCAACTTCTTGATGGCCAAACCAAGTGGACCTGAAGGCTAGGGACCTTAGCACAGACTATACCACCTCTGTTCTCCGGGAACTACCAGAGAAACAAATAATTAGGGTTAAGAGCTTTCAAGGACCCAGTGAAATCAATTTTGTCATCATAAATCCAGTATATTATTTAACTGGTTCCATCTTTGGTTTCCACTATTGAAACAAATTTTCAGAAGGAGATTTGAAAGTATTTCCAGTTGACACATATTAAAACGTGAAATAAGGGAACATACCCCTTTTATAGTACACAGTGTAAGAACAGTTTCCACTGCCCACATAATGGCTAGTGTACAGGTTTCTCATTAGACAGTTTCACCCTGTCTGAACAGACCCACCCTCCATTACTTCTTTGTCAAAGAAATTTTAAAAATGAAAGCCCAGGACAGAGGTCATTTTAGATGGATTAAAACAGTCACAGTTGTTCCAAGCAACTAGGGAAGACATGTAGCAAATTTTATTCCCCTTCATGTTATTTTTTCTTGAGATAACTATTGGCAAGTGGTCAGCCTGTCATGACAGAGTCCAATTAAAATTATATATCATCGTAAGTTTTCTTCTTTCTGATGTCAATAATGGAGATCCTTCAGATAGCCCTTTGATATCCACTCCTGGGCATTTTAATTTCCTGACAAATCTATCATCTGAAATTTGCCACCAGGAGTAGTCAGTCTCTGAGCAGTGATAAAACAACACAAATCCTGGTACTTCGCATAGCACTGGAACAAAGAGACAATCTTTGCAGATATTACTGTGGCACTGTCTTCTTATAACCTTACTTATGTCTGTGTATCAGAGGACTATAGGAATGAAATTCAGCCATGGATTTGATAAACTTATGAAGGAATGTATGAATATAGGATATCTAGACCAATATTTCCATATCTTCGGGATCTCCCTGATCTCTCAAATTCTCATTATGTTGTTATAAATCTCTTATACATATTTTGACTACTTAAACAATAAAATGTTTATTCACTGACACAGAAAAGCACAATTTCCTACAGATCATATTGAGAATGAGTGGAGAGATTTTGAAGTGGAAAAATTACTAACAGAGGTCAAAATCACAAATTTTGAGAGTTAAGAATTTACTGTCTTTGCAATAAGTATGTATTCAATTAAACAAAATTTAATATTTTCCCTTGGAATAAATAGAAATACTTGGGATCCAATGGTAACAGCAGTTTTGTTCATTTTGTTTTGTTTTGTTTGAACTGTTAACAACTTGCTACTTAACAAATCAAAAGGGAGGTCAGCATATTAATCTAATTTATTAGAAAAATTAAACCGTATTAGTAGCAGTAGTTACCTCAAAATATTTGGGGCAACTATTTAGTTTGTTTCTCAATAGTGATAAGCTGCCGTGGAACATATTATTTGATATAAGGGATGGCTTGAATGTGGGAACTGCTAGGACCTTGGCAACGCGGAGTATTGTGCATGGTACATGTTATGGGTAGAATTATGTCACCTCAATCTTTCACCTCAAGATTCATATGTTGAAGTCCTAACACCCAAGACCTCAAAATGTGACCATATTTGGAGAAAGGGCCTTTAAAAGGTAATTTAAGTCAAAATGAAATCTTTGAAGTAGCCCTAAACCAACCTGAGTGTTGTCCTAATAAAGTAATTAGGATACAGAGAGACACCAGTGATATGCACAAAAAGAAAAGACCATGTGAGGATGCAGTGAAAAGGTGGCCATCTACAAGCCAAGGAGAGAGGCCTTAGAATAAATCAAACCCACCAACATCTTGATCTTGGATTTCTAGACTTCAAAACTATAAGAAAATAAATATTGTTTTAAACTACTCATTCTGCAGTATTTCTTTATGGCACCCCGAGTAAACTAATACACTAAGGAAGGCCAAGACTCATCAGAAATCAATGCAATGGCATCCAGAATGGAACTGAAAAAGTAATGCTTTCTGTAGAAGTTTCCCCTACCCCATGTATTTCCCAAGTAAGAGCACAAGAGAGCAAGTTCGCATTTGGAGCCCTGTGTCCAAGAAACATAGCTTCGACAATGGTACATACCAAGAATTCCAAACCATGTAGCAATAAATGTGGATTAGGAAATAAATCAATTCTGAAATAAGGCCAGGTGGTATTCTGTCAGGCAATTTGTACATACAGACAAGAACTTCTGATATGGGAAAAAGGTAAACTAAGCAGGATTTAGATCTAGAGTAGGAGGATTGGCAGAAATTAGTGAAGTACTAGGGGCCTTTGGCACTGGTTGAAGGTTAGGGCAAGGCACCATCCTTGATTACCAGAGAGAGTAGAATGGAGAACAGCAGGCCCCAGTCTTATGTGAAGATAGAAAATGCTGAGGGGCTCCTGGGGGACTCAGGTGTTAAAGAGTCTGCCTTCGGCTCAGGTCATGATCTCAAGGTCCTGGGATGGAGCCCTGCGTCGGGCTCCCCGCTTGGCAGGAAGCCTGCTTCTCCCTTTCCCACTCCCCCTGCTTGTGTTCCCTCTCTTGCTGTGTCTCTCTCTGTCAAATAAATAAATAAAATATTTTAAAAAAATAGAAAATGCTATAAACTAAAAGCTGAATGAACCTTAGCTTCTTCCACTTTACTGTCTATTCTCCTTGTTAGTACAGCAGATTTTTATTTTTTTAAGCTGGGGATGTTAACTAGGTCACTATGTGACTGACTCTTCCACTTTTTTTTTTTCTTTTTTAAATTATGTTCTATTAGCCAGCATATAGTACATCATTAGTTTTTGATGTAGCGTTCAACGATTTGTGGATTGCGTGTAAGACCCATTGGTCATCACAATACATCCCTCCTTAATACCTATCACCTAGGTTGTCCTATCCTTCCATCCCCTTCCTCTATGTAACCCTCAGTTTGTTTCTCAGAGTCCAGAGTCTCTCGTGGTTTGTCTCCCTCTCTGATTTCTTCCCATTTAGTTTTCCCTCCCTTCCCCTATGGTCCTTGTGCTATTCCTTATATTCCACATACAAGTGCAACAGGGCAGATCTTTTATCTAGATGTCTATAGACCAGACATGGGGACATGAAGCATTGATATTGGGGTAAAGTGGGCTCATGAAGGTGTATAGATTTATGTTAGATTCTGTTAAACAGGGCTCAGTCAGAAGATTCAAAATGTAGGGAAACTTGACTTAATCGGTTTAATCATTTATTCTTTCAGACACTCATCTAAATGCCAACATGTACGGAGAAACCACAATGCTGAGGCTTTTTTCTGCCACAACTGATTGAATAACTGATGTTGAAGATGGAGGTAGTGGGAGGATAGTTTAGAAAGGGAAGCTATTCCTAAAGGTAGAATTCAAATGTAGTGAGCTATACAAGAAGATGAAAAGGAAAGTTGTGGATTACATTCATTTAGATAATCTACAAATCCAACAAATACTTGTTGCTCTTTTATAATGTACCTAGTTTTACACAGGTTTCAACAGAGAATTTACAAAAAAAAACAAAACAAAACAAAACAAAAAAAAAAACTAATGCATAATCTCAAATTTTAAGGAAAGATTCTCTTAGCAGAAAAACACATTTACATGAAAGTATAAACTATGTAGTTTAATGGAAATGAGGTGTATGAACAGTCTTATAGATGACCAGGGCACAGAAAGGCTCATGTGGATTGGGATTTTAATTGTGCTTTGTAAACAAGGTATGTAAATGGGAATTGGCACCAAAGAAAAATAAAGCATTGAAGCCAGACATCCTGAGCAAAGGTTTTGAATTAAGAGATTAGTGCAGCATATTTAAAAAAAAAAAAACAGAAAACAGACCTTACCAGAGGGAGATGATTAGTTGAAGAGCAAGAGAATTTGTACCCACTGGTTTTTCCAAGAAGGAGATTCTGAAAGGGAGAGTGGGAAGAAAATGTATTTGGGAGTGCTCTCAGGATCTACAGCTGTGGCCGGAAAGAGAAACAAATAGAACTGAACAAAGAGACAAATTGGGCTCTGAGGCTATCTCAGCAAAGGTCTCAAATGACCCAAGGGGAGATTCGGAAACTGAGATAACCCTTCAAAGTTGCAGCAAGGAACTGAGGCTTTATACTCTTATACTGACCTGTCAATTGAATACAGACTTCCCCCAGGAAGGGATGTGATGTTGGACAAACCAGAGCTCTCCAGCTAAGCACAACTGCCAGAGCTGAGGGTAATCAGCTGGCAGGTGGGAGACTCCATCTTTGAGTCCTGGAAGGAGCCATGGGCAACATTTCAGTGTCTGCTCCAGTCCTCATGCCTCTCAGATTTAGTTCTTTGTATATGTTCTAAGAGCAGATCTTCTAGGACTCCAGTTTTATTGGGACAACTGCTCTAAACTCCTGATCATCCTTGATCGCTTTTGGTTATTTAGCTTGAGCCATACTCTTATTGGCTACCATCTGTCTTGCTCCTAACGGAGACATATTCTTTCAGTCATCTCCATAATTCTGTGTCATGCCATTCATTTATTCCCTTCTATTCTATGATCTTGCCACTAATTACAATAACTGCATCTACCTAGTTTCTGTTGGTTAAGTCTCCCCATCTATCTTTTATTGCTTTGGGCTCCAGTATCTCCATTGCTCTCAGAGAATGCAGTTCTGTAACACCATATCCTACCATTTACTTTGGCTTAACAGAGAACAGGCATAACTGAACTTCTTTGTGATACTGATTCCCTTATCACCAACACATTCCTTATTGCTCTGATAGAAAGAACCCTCTGGGTGGTCCCAAGATAGTCATTGGTGGTATTTCAGACCTTACATAGTATAATCATTCTAGCGTGCCCTCTTTGCTGAGGCTTTAAATCTCTTCTCCGCTATACCAATTTTGGCATTTCCACCACCCTTCATGTTGTTTATTTTTTGTCGATTTTTTTCAGCACTTAAGATCTATTCTAGAAATGTGTTGCTGAGACCCTTGTTAGGGTGTTAAAACCCACATTCCATGGCAGTGCACCCATATTGATAATTTATCCCGCGTTATGATCTTTCCCGCCATTGATATTTCACTTTTAGAATCCAATCCCATAAGTACATCACCTTCTAGTTCCTACTGATATATGTTGCCTAAGTTCTATATATCCTTGTAAGTGTAGTTCTTTTTCTCCATTGACAGGCACAACACTTCTCTAGTCAGGTTATGTGAGGACATGCCCCTAATTATTATCCCGGTGTCTAGGAATGGAAGTAGGGGAAATTCAGAAGGGATAATGGTATTATGTTTTCTTATAGGTACAGGCTTCTGCATTATCTTTAAGCCAGAGAAAGCAATATCCCTTAATAAGGAATGAGCCACCATCACAGACTGAAAGAGTTCGGCAATGTTTGTGGATTCCATATTTGAGTGCCTTGACACTGGCATCCCATTTGATGATTCTGGGCCCTGACCTTTGGAAAGCAGACATGACTAGGTTTAGCATGTAACTCTTTTAGTAGTTTATGATTAAATTCTAGACCCAGTCTGCAGATTTTTCTGTCCTCAAGCCTGAAAAAGTGAGAGTCTCTTTATATTCTAACAGGAAGACTCCTAACTTCACTTATAGTTTTAATTACCAGTTAATTCTCCCAGCCTTTCATTATCCTTTTCCAAAGTATCAATTGAACTTAGTAACACACATCTGAATCCATTAGCCTTATAGTTACTATTTCCACATTGTTCTCAAACACCTAGTACACTGGTCCTATTAATGCAATCTCTTCTATCATCCCAGTTTACCACCAGTGAAAGTTTTAAGGATTATATCTGATACTTTATACCAGCAGCTATGTGCTCCATCTACCACCAATGATGGAGTCCCCAGCACCAGAAAGCTGGAGGACAGTAAGCTCCAAAATGCCATCTTAACATTCGCTTTCTCACACCTTTCTTAAGACTGCTCATGGAACCAATTGCTGCAGATTGGGTTCTTCCAGAAGCACAGTCTGAGGTGGAGAAGAACATGCAGAAAACTTGTTAGGGAGTGCTTTTTAGACTCACAAGGGAAAAAGAAGCAGGACTGAGCAAGGGAAAAGCTATATTGTTATATACACCACAGAAGATTCTGCTGATCCCTCAGGGAACTCTGAAGCTGGAATAACTCCTCAGATTTAAAATGCTTGTGGTAAGAGGGTCAGACGTTCAAACTCACATATCAGTCATGGAGTGTAGTCTGCTTCTGAAGAAGGAAACTGATCTGGGTTGTAGAAGCTCCCTCTATCAGAAGGCAATTTCTGGAGAGGTGATGATGAGGGCTTTAAGCCAGCACCACTCCTAGTAGCTGGAAAAAAACGTGTCTTTCAGTCCTAAAGAGGTATCTGGGCAATGTATCACAACATCCACTACTGAGGAAATCTGAAAAAAATTAATATTTTATATATTCATTTTATATAAAGTTCCTTTCATTTCCCTATATTTATTTTGTACAATGACAAAATTTGCTCAGTGCTACAAATCTGAGCTATCACATAAAAGAACATAGAATTTAGTAACATTGTGAGAACACAAGCCCATTAAAATTGATTCCTTAACAATATAGTACAGGTTATATAAAATCAAGAGTTCACTCAGCAAATTTGTTAATATGTATGATAAACTCATAATTACATAGATTGCCATGAAAATAATAAAAAATAGTAAAGGGGTTGCAATAACCAAGGTGAGAGTTGGTTAGAGCTCAAAAATATAAAAATATTTTAGAGCAATATAGGAAGGGATCAAAGAAAATATGTATATAGTAGAATAGCTCACAGTTGCATAATGTACCACACAGAAGTTTCAAAGAGAAAAAAGCTGTAGGTTATACTTATAGGCTGTATATATAACAAATATAGACTGTATCCTCCTTCAGTATTCATGATGAGTAGCCATAATATGGGAGATCACAGTGATACTCTTTAAGCTTTAAAGAGTGGGCTCATCAACAATGGGACTGTTTGCTACCCCAAATATAAAAAAAAAAAAAAAAAGATTGTTATCCTGCAGTAGAATACCACTTCTAATCTATCACAAGAATCATGTTGAAATGTTTGTTACAAACACAGATTTCCGGTCCTATTCCAAACCCACCAGATTATCTTAAATTGGATGACCCCAAAAGAAAACCCTGAGAAAAGTGTTTGAGTACAAATAACATATTTGGAAGGGGATCCCAGGAAGCAATGGTAAGGGAGTAGGGAAATGAAACATGGAAGGAGAGGAAGCCAAGAAGTTGTGATCATTGAGCTGATTACAGTGAGGATAGCTGTAGCTCGATATTATTGGAAAATTCTGGGGCTATGTAAATAGTTACAAATACTTATTCCACCAAAAGGCAAGGAATTTCAAACCTCTGAGAGTCATTGGAGCTGAGATCTAGTTCTAGGAGCATTAATACTTCATCACTTCTTGTCTGTCTTGTATGCTCAAGAAAGAGACCCCAGGAAGAGAGTTGCAAGTGCTTATGTGGATGTGCCAGAATAGTGCATCCAGAGTAGATATAGTTGGGACATGGGCAATCTCTGCTAAAGAGACTTTTCAGAAGAGAAACATGGAATTAATATTTATAATATGACTCCTAGGTAGTTCATATGATCAAATAAGTTTATACAGTACTGCTCTATTACATACTAATGGAAAGCTATGCATATGTTAGATATGGCTACTATAAAGATATTACTTCCATTGGAAAGTAGGTAGTCTCAAGGTTGGAAGGACCAACTGATAATGAGGGAACACAACCAACCAGTCAAAGGAATTTAATAGCCACCTAATCAGAAAGCAGTTAGATGATGGATTTCCAGGTAATCTTAGTATAAAAGGAATTTGGGGAGCCCTGCCTATTTAAAATGATGCTTTTGTTATTTGCTCATGTGAATTTAAAAAGATATATTAAAATTAATAACAAGTTTTTAGCCCCCTATGTACTAGGCATTTAATTTCTTGGGAATTTTTCAATATACTTTAAATAGAAAGATACTTTAAGGCAAAAATGAATTGAAGGTTGTCTGAAATAATAAAGTTAGGTTCCTCCAAATATAGACTGTATCCTCCTTCAGTATTCATGATGAGTAGCCATAATATGGGAGATCACAGTGATACTCTTTAAGCTTTAAAGAGTGGGCTCATCAACAATGGGACTGTTTGCTACCCCAAATATAACTGTGTTCAGTCTAAGACCTGAATTGTTACTGTGCTACTCTTAATGATATGTATTGGAAACCAAGTTTGAAACAAAAGAAATATAAGAAGACATTAGATTGTGCATTTTACAGGCTAAAAAAAAATCAAAGAATCATTCATATTCAGTTTTCTAGCTGTGTTTTCTTAGGGTATTTTAAACAGTTCAGTTTTCATTTTGAGGATCATAATGATATGTTGGAAGTGGTGAACAGGAAATAAACCATGATTGGCCTTAACAGCCAGAGAAAAGGATTTAGATTTTACTCAAAATGCATTTTTTTCCTAAGCTATTGAATTATTTTAAACAAAGGATTACAGACCATTGTTTTTAGAGAGATCACTCTCAGGAATTAGAGGCAAGCAAGGATAAACAGTTAGGAGAGTACTGTAGTGATCCAGACAATAAAGAGAAAGGATTTAGACTGGAGGATGGAATTTGATGAAACAGAATGGGCAGATTTGAGATAAATATTTTGGATGAATTGCTAGATCTAACTGCTGAACCGCATGTAGGACCATAAATACTTCGATATTTGGAGAATATGAACAATATCTGCCACACTATTATACAAGAATGGAGACAAAGTAAAGATATTTTCCAAGTAACAAACAGTGAGTATTAACTATCATCAGATTTAGTGAGGATGTTCTAAAAGCTCTACCTTAGGGCACCTGGTTGGCTCAGTAAGTTAAGTTTCTGCTTTCAGCTCAGGTCATGATCCCCAGATCGTGGGATCAAGTCCCACATTGAGCTCCCTGTTCTGCAGGGAGCATGCATCTCCCTCTGCTTCTGCCTCTCTCTCTCTCTCTCTCTGTTTCTCATGAATAAATAAATAAAATATAAAAATAAAAAATAAAATCTCCATGTTGGGAAAATGAATATTAAGCCTCAAAAGCTGGACCAAGATACAGCAAGGAATAATGATGAATACTTTTGCTAGCATATGGTAAACTTTTTCTGTATGAAATAATAACAAAATGATATCTGTAGAGGTTTTTAAATGATAGAATTAAAATGCAGAAAAATAATGACATGAAAATGCCAAGAGGTGAACAGGGTTAGAGCATTCTAAATTCCTGTACTATTTGAGAGGAGGTTTGAGATGTGGATTCATTTCAGACTTTGTTATATATGCAAACTAAAAATGTGAGCATACACTAAAAAATAGAAAAAGAATACATAACTTCCAATCCAAAGGAAAAAAAATAATTAAATGAAAGAAAAAAAAACTGATAGCAAGGAAGATGGGGAGAAAAAACATGGATATAGCTGGGTATAAAGAAATCACAAAATAAAATGCCAGATGGAAGTGGGGGAGGAGGAATGGGCAAAATGGGTGAAAAGGAGTGGGAGATACAGGCTTCCACTTATGGAATGAATAAGTCACAAGAATAAAAGGCACAGCATAGGGAATATAGTTAATGGTATTGTAATAGTGTTGTATGGTGACAGAGGGTAGCTATACTTCTCGTGTGCATAGTATAACATATAGAGAAGTTAAATCACTATGCTGCACACCTGAAACTAATCTAACATTGTGTGTCAGCTATACTCAAATTTAAAATATTAATAGTATAATAAATACAAATACCTTTATAATCACAGTAAGTGTAAGTGGGTTAAATTTACCATTTAAGGGGGGGCCTGGGTGGCTCAGCCAGTTAGGCATCTGCCTTCGGCGAGAGTCATGATCCCGCAGTCCCAGGATGGAACCCCATATTGGGCTTCCTGCTCAGCAGAGAGCCTGCTTCTCCCACTGCCCCTCACCCCACTCATGCTCTCTCTCTCTCTTCCCCCATCTCTCTCTCACTCTCTTTCAAATAAAACAAATATTAAAAAATAAATAAATGAATGAATGAATAAATAAATAAATTTACCATTTGAAATTCAAATATTGACAATTTTTGCACAATCCAGCTAAATTATTTTTTTAAATAAAATACATACCTATAGCAAAATGACAAAAATAGTTTAAGAAATCAAATGGATAAAATACACTAAGCATATGCTATTCAGGATGTAGCTGGTGTAGCTATATATAAACATCAAATAAATGATACTCTAAGATATAAAAATTATTAGAAATACAATGTTTTGGCAGGGGGTACCTGGGTGGCTCAGTCAGTTAAGTGTCTGCCTTTGGCTAAGGTCATGCTCTCAATTGGGCTCTCAGGTCAAGCCCCATGTTGTGCTCCCTGTTCAGTGGAGTCTGCTTCTCCCTCTCCCATGGCCCCTATCCCCTGATCATGCGCTCTCCCTCCCTCTGTCTCTCAAATAAATTTTTAAAATGTTAAAAAAACAAATACAGTGCTTTTGACATACTAAATATTGATTAAACTGCCATATGTAATAAATAATAATTCTAAATATCCATGTATCTAATATGAATTGACTCACCATGTATTATATATGTAAATTCAAAACACCATGTGTTATATATATAATATCACTCCAAAATACAGGAAAAAATTAATAAAATTATTAGAAATCAACATAGAAATTAATGCAATACATGAAAAATAGTGAAGAATTTGTGGTTTTGATTCTTGATGTTAAATTCTTATTTCTATTTCTAGTTATCTATTGTACAAAAAATCACCTTGAATCTTAGCAACTTTAAGCAACAACGTTTATTTTTCTCTTGAATCTGCTATTTGAGCAGACTCAGTAGGGAAACTTCCTTGTCCCCGCTCTACCTAGCCTCATGTGAAGTGGCTCAAAGGCTGGAGATCACCTAAAGGCTTGACAGCTGATGTTGTCACTCAACTGACACCATAGCTGGGGTATTTGTCAAAACACCTATTTATGGCCACTAAATATGGCCCAACATTCTTCATGGCATGGTTGTTGGGTTTCAATGGTGAACATTCAGAGGGACCGCTGGGATGGGATGAGGGCCAGGAAGTAACTATATCACCTTTTATGACCTGGCCTTGAAAGTTATACAGCATCACTTCAGTGCCAAGACAGTCATAAAGACCTGCCTAAATTTAAGTGGAAGGCAAAAAGACTCTACCTCTTGATTAAGTGGCTAGGTTCTAGAAGAGAATATCGAACTGGACATTTTGCTGTGCCCTCTTTTTAAAAAATGCAAAAAATGTTTTTACTAGAAAAACAAGGGAAAAGAAGCATCTTATCAATTTGACAAATAATTACTTAAACTTAATTACTGTGCCTACTTATCTTACTTTAAAAGAAGTATCTTGGATGACCAGAGGATTCATTGCCATCTTTACCCTTTTCTCTTTTAAAATGTAAATCAATTTTTGAACTATAAGACTTGTTAGACCACCTAAACTTATTATCTAAAGTAATTACCTATTATCAGAAGCAGTACTTTCTTCATTGATAGATAGAAGAAGTTGAAAAATTGCAATTGGAATAGGAAACAAATGAGGCCTGTTTTATAATTGCTTTGCATTGTGTTTGCTTCATCTGTTAAAAACCCCAGACCAGTAAACAACTTGGGTCAGCTTTTAAGATACTCTACAAAACACTTACACATTTGAAGTTCAATGAGGGAATAAGTTTTTACTTATTTTCACATCCACATTTTTCTTAGTAAATGGGGAAAAATGGCAATATACAATCATACTGAGATTTTATTAACAATGAGCCAAAAAACCTAATTTTTTGATTCTTCATTTTTTTTACCTTGTTTACCTTTCTCCAAGGGATAAGATCTATAGGTGATGACCTCCATATTTTTATTCGTTTTAGGTCATAATCCCGATGATAACAGCACAGTATTGACATTTGTGTTTCCTCCATAGCATCCACTGGGATGTACTCCAATTGTGGTATACTCATATGGAGTACTCAATGTACTCAATGTACTCCATATGAGTGTAAAAATTATCACAATTATTTACTGGAAAATGTCACATAAAAAATAGGGCACAGAAGATTGGAACAGCATAATTAACAAGTTTTCACTAAAGTGTACTTCTCTGTTTTCTCTAATGATTTAGAAATATATTGAAAGAAGATGGAAGACATGAAAACTAGTATTAGGCCATACAGTAATAAACCATTATCATTTAATACATGTCTTCTACTAGAATTTTCTTAAGTGCTTTATAGTTTTTCTTGCTATTGTAAGTAACTTTAATATAAATTTTATTGTATAGCCATTTTTGGTATGTAAGAATGTGCATCTATAGACTAATTTACATTAAGGGAATTTACTGAACTCTTATTACTTCTGAGAATATATCTGTGGCTTCTCTCTGAGTTCAATGTGCAAAAGGACTATGTGGACTTCTGGAAGAGGAAAGTGGGGATGTAAATAACGATATTGGAACCAATTCTGACATTTTTGGTGGAGGGCGGGCACTCTGTTCTGGAGTTCTTGTGCGCAATGCTTTGTTTGGTGGTGCAGTTTCCAAGCCATCTCCCTGGCCCTCACCTGCATTACTCAAAGCATGGCCTCAGCCGAAGGCTCACTATTCTAAATGCATTCAGTAGGATAACATTAAGGGCTATAAATAGTTCTTATAAAGCAAAGACTCGCTACATGGAAAACCTCGTTTAGAGAGGAAAAAATCAATTATTACTCATTTAGGTAATTACCATTAATAAATTGCTTTTTAATCCACTCACTCCTCAATTTAATAGGTGTAAATACTTCACTGACATATTTATTTAGTATTTTTCTGTGGTTGCTCATATTTACTATCATAAATATCGATGGCATTTTATGCAGGGATTATATTGAATATTCCCAAATAAGCAAAGCCTGTAGTTAAATATTCTGTCCTGGTATACTGATTCCTCAAGTAGTATTAAAAAATATCAGTGGACTAGGGTGCCTGAGTGGCTCAGTGGGTTAAGCCTCTGCCTTCGGCTCAGGTCATGATCTTAGCATCCTGGGATCAAGTCCCGCATCAGGCCCTCTGCTCAGCAGAGAGCCTGCTTCCCCCACTCTCTCTCTGCCTGCCTCTCTGCCTGCTTGTGATTTCTCTCTCTGAGTGTCAAATAAATAAATAAAATTAAAAAAATATATCAGCGGACTATATGACCATTTATTTTGCCAGATTTGAGAGATATTTCAAAGGCACCCTGTTTCTATCTGAAAATATAGTTTCCAGTGGTAAGGACCTAAAATCCTACAAGAAATCAAAATAGTTATTGTTAAATTGTTGAAGGTCAAATGATTCAGGAATATCATGAACATATATTATCTGAAATTGCCCATACTTTAGTCCACCCTATTATTGTCATAAATAAATAAGGTTACCCTGAAATCAAGTTCATAAAACACCTCCTAAACAGAAGTAGCACAAAAATCTTTAGTCAAACAGGTCTGGCCTTTGATTTACAATATAACGGGGTCCTAGGTTATGTTAACACCTTTTGGTTATGAATATCTTATGTGGAATTAGATGTTTCTGATTATGAGGCAAAGACCTTTTGGAAATGAGATATGAAATATGGACAAACATGTTGAAGGATGTGAAGTCACTGGGAACACAATCATAAATGGAAAGGTTGGGGTAGAAAATGTGTGCAAGAATGATACAAGGAAATACACTCATACTCATGTTGTCTGAGAACAGATTCAATATGAACTCTAAACAAAATAAAATGTAGTCTGAATATAATACTCATCAATATTCTTTTAAGCAATTGAATACATTTTCTATGTGTCAATAGAGATCTTCTTATTGACATGTATAATAATATTTCAAAAATTCACCTATAACACTTGACGTCCAAAAAGAGATATGTAATAAGATTTTGGAAGTCATGAGAGGCCTGAATTCCAGACACAAGTCTAGGGTGTAAAGAAGGAAAATGTATTTCTTTATTAGATGGGTAAATACTAGTTAGTTAAATATACTCAAATAAATACATGGGTCTGGGCCTTATCATTCTTCTTTAAAAGAATGACACTCATCAATTTTACCTAGTTCTCAGGAAGACTGTTAAGTTGGTGATTCGGGATGTTTTGAGAGGAAATCATACATTCATTCATTCATCAGGGCCTTTTTGAATGCTTATAATACACCACTACTCAGAATAAGAAGGATAAAATTTTGGTTTTCATAAAGTTCACATTCTAGTAAGGGTGAACAGATAAATAAATATGTAATATGCCAGATGACAACAAGGGTTAAACACACACACACACACATACATACACACATTAAATCAGTGTGGTAGTATGGTCTGGAGTTCTGTTCTACCAAAAGTGGTCAAGAAGTCATCTCTACAAGGAGCCATCTGAGTAGGGGTGAGAAGAAGACAAGCTAGTGACTGAGTTGGTTACCTTGGGAGAGAGTAATCCAGGCAAAGCAACATACCACGACAAGTGTTCCAAGACTTAAAGCAAGAACAGCATATGCGGACAGCAAAGAGGGTAGTATGGCTGAGAAAAGTGAGTGAAGAGAAGAGGAAAGAGAGACAATGTTTTCCAGAACTCAGAGGCTCTTGCTGAGTCACACTGAAAGCCACGGGAGATTCTTAGGAGAGTAACATGGTTTTATTTAAGTGTTAGGAGGATCACTCGGGATGCTGTAGGGAGGAATAATCTGGCGTAAATTTGGCATGGGTGGGATTGAGGAACCTGTCCTATTTTGATAACCTAGGTGAATGATCAAGGTGACTTTGAAAAGGATGGTGATGGTGAAAGTGATGAATTAGCCAAAAGGATTTGTTGATTGATTGAATATGGTATATAAAGGAGTCAAAGATGCCTCCAAATTTATCATTACATTTTTTTTAAAGAGTACAAAAAAATTAAAAATAGTTAAATGTACACCTTTGTTTCTTCCCCCTCATGGTTGGGGTCAGTGGTTCTCAAACTTAGGTGTGTAGCAGAATCATCTAGCAAGCTACCAGAGAGTGCAGAGGCCAGCACACTGATGGAGAATAGCACCTGAGCGTCTGTATTTTACCAGGTTTCCCAGGTGCTTGTAACACATGCTTGAGTTTAAGAGCCACTGGTTTAGGTAAAGAAAATCTTTTCAGGATATTTACTAACAGCTGAAGTCCTTTTTCAACAAAAGCCAAAAAATAAGTTAGAAATTTACTTATTTTCGTTCTGTGACTAGGGACTGTTTTGTCTGTTTGTTTTAAAGATTTTGTTTTTTTGAGAGAGAGAGAGCATGAGAAGAAAGAGGGAGAAGCAGCCCTATCCACCCCCCACAACCCCCACGCCAAGCAGGGAGCCTGCCGCAGGACTCAATCCCAGGACTCTGGGATCAGGACCTAAGCTGAAGACAGATGCTTAACCCACTGAGCCATCCAGGTACTCCCCTCCCTTTTTTAAAAAAAAAATATAAGTTATTTACCATGAACTGAGTAGAAAATGAATCTCATTAAATTAATCATAGATTCTTTTTCTCTGTGACATTTCTTTTTCTGCTTAGATTTAATTCCCAAACGGAGTAACTTCTCCCATTTCCCTATTGTGCTTGAAAACTGCATGTATTCTTGGTGCCTGTTGCCCATAACCAGGCAGGTGAGTGTGTAATTTTCTTAGTGTTTCCATACACGAAGGAATATTTGCTGGCACAATGAAACATGGCACTAATCGTTTCTGCTTTGCTACACTCACTCTTTTGCTCTTGGGGCTTTAAATTTCCCATTGTGCCCTCATTCTTCCAACAGAGGAAATTGTGCCACCCACAGAGGTCATGCTGTGTTTTCAAATCCTAGAGGTAATGCAACAATGGTCATTCCTGGAAATGGGGAAACCCAGAAAGAGGAAACCAGTTCTTGTGTCTGGGTCATCCCAGCTGTTGCTGGCTTAAGAGAGAAGCACAAAACACCCAGGCACATGGGGACCTCTGATTTGTACCCATTCTTTTTCACACAGCAGGCAGCCTCTGTGTGGCTGAGAGGGCACCTGATGAGAAACAGTGGAGTGATGGGGACTTCAGGAGAGAGAATGAAACATGGGGATAAAATATTGGACAAAAATGCAAATGAAGTAAAGGTAATGGCCGGCATTACCAGGCTCCGTTGCTTTCAATAACACACATGCTTTCAAGAAGATGAATTTCTAGGACAAGAGATGCACAGATACAACCTAATTGACAGAACTGTTATGGACAACTGATTCTATTATCTTCAATAGGCTGAATCAGAGAATCTGTACAAACACAGCCATACCTTGTTATAATATTCAAAAGAGAGAAATGTATAGAAAAAAACCTGAATTTAACTTTTTCATATTCTTTCACATAAATATCAAAAGATGCAAAGTTTCAAAGTGACCCCAATTATAAACCTGAAAAATAGAACTCATGTGATAGTAAATAATTTAGTTAACATCATTGACACTTGAAGGAAAAATCAAAAGCAAAATCCTCTCAATCTGATAGCCATCTTTCATTCATTAAACTTCCAAACAAAACCGCTTCCAGAAAATTCATGCATCACCCACATATATGGAATTATCTGAAAGCACATAATTCTAAAAAATGATTACAATGGATTTCCATAAACTGCTGCAACATACAGTATTTTACTAGATCTTAATCTATTGATAGGTAATTGTAACTTTTTATTTAAATTTGTTGGCTCAGTTATATAAAAAATATTTTTTCTTCATTTTAAAACCAATTTTCTGACATAAAATTTTTTCTCACTTTTAAACCACAGAAATATGTATTAGGAGATTTTTTGCAAAGATATTTCTAAAGCTGTAAATACCTATTTTAATTCTTTTCTGTATTTATTATTTTGGAAGCAAGCAAAATATGAGAAATATCATTGAATAATATTTGCATTTTAGTTTCCTTACCTGTTAAGTCCTGTTCTACAAGATTTGTAGGAACATCATGAAGCTCATTAAAATTCTTAGGAAATATGCGCCTCATAAATGTAGGATTACCAACTCTTTTAAAAATTGAGTTAGACATCACAGATATTTAGACACATGCTGTAGTTGGAAGTCCCCAAATATAGAACTGGCCTTACCTGTTCCCAGGGATATTGGCGAATCAAAACTTCAGTAAAACATATTTTTGTTGTCTTTTAAATGAGAAAGCACATTTAAGACTATAAAGAACTTACAGAGAGTACAAGTTCGGGCATAATTAAAAATATCCCTCTGTGTCACAACTGTAGGCTGAGGATCACAGTCAGTCTCTGGCTCTGGGGAGTAACCATTAAACAATTTAAGTGTATTTTTATAAGATCAAGTAAAGCTTACCCAGTTTTCTAAATTCCATGTTCAATTAGGCAGAACTTTATAATAGAAAAAACTTACTTGAGCTACTGGCTCAATAAATTGTTTCTTCAATTAGCAAATATTTATTAAATTATAATTCAAAGCACTTCTTTCTAAAGAAGGGGGTCATAAATCTGGGGGGGTCACATTCCTTTGAGAAGCAAGTGAAAACCAAGAACTCTCCTTGCCCTGCTCCTGTCCATACACACAAAATTGTATGTAAAACATCAAGAAGTCTTCCAGCCATCTGAAATCCAGATGAAGAATGTCCCAGCACCAAGGGGAGTAAGGTTAATTCATTTACCACCCACTTATTGAGCACTTGCTTTTTCCTAAGAAATGTCCTACGTACTAAAGATACACAGGGAAATAGGTCCCGATCCTAGAAGGCAACATTCATATTTTGGGCAAAACATTACCTCACTGAATCACACAAATGACTTCATTTGGCTTCACAGAAGTGAATAGGAAGTAATTATAATGATTACAGTTTTGAATATGGTAACAGAATTGAAAATATTCAGCTGAAGGAAACAATGAGCTTTTTCTTTCCCCTTACTTTTTCTTTTCTTTCTGCTTTTTGCTGCCATAAAATGTAGGTAATCATGAAATCTAAATTTTGCTTTTAAAAAAGTATGCTATGGCTTACAGTTGGGTTAATAAGCATTTTTAAGTGCCTACAATATGAAAAGCACTACACTAGATACTGTAAAGATACAAATTTAAATATTTTAGAACCATTTTTTATTTCCATCCATTTCTATGCTTTCATAATCATGTGTTCTCTCTCACTGAGCACTTGCCTCTGAAAAATGGTATTTTAACACTTGACTGTCTCTTTAGCAAAAGTCATCTTATTAAAATGATAGAACAAACTATATATCCTGCTGAGCATGATATTGTGTGAGCAAATTGAGAAAAGGAATAAAGATTTGCTTAACATTGATGAATGTAAGGAAAAATAAACAAAATGTCAAAAGATAAATGATAAATGCCAGAAATGTATACATACACATATACATACACATATGTAGGCAGAAACATATGTATGTGTATGTGTTCTAGGCAGTAAGGTCCTGAACAAATAATGTGACAGTGATATTCAGAGAAGGAGGTATAACAGGAAGTATAACCATACCTCCATTTGTATTTTATATTTTCTTATTTGAGATCCAATTCACTGGGTCACTGGAGGGGAGGTGAGTAGCCTGTGGTAAGAAATATAAATAGGCAAAATAATGGAGAAGGATCCCCTTAGAGGTCCTCTGGGAGCTGTTCATGAAGCGGGTGTGCTTTTAGCAGAGAGGGAGAGGGATCCAATGCCACACTTCTATTTCTGCAACTATTCTTCACCTGAGAAGTAAAGCAAGAAATGCAAATAATAATCATCATAAAAAAAGGAAAGGACAGCAAAATAACAAATAACCACACACAGTCACTTCAGACCTATTCTGAAACAACAGAATACACTTTAAAAAGCAGTAAAAACAATAAAAATCCAGTCATTGTGAAAAAGGAGAGCCTTCCCTGCAATAAAGGCAGTCAATAAAGAAGCTCTCTCATTTAAACATCAAATGCACATTGTTTTGCAACACCTGTTATTCAGCCATAATAGCTTTCTTAACCTGTCAAAGTGTTTAAGCTGAGGAAAAGAAATGGGCCTCCAGCTGTGCAGTTCTGTGGAGAAAGCCTGTGCGAAGAGATATTAGTTTAATGAAATGTGTACAGATTGTAATTGTGGTAATAAGAGGGCAATTCCCTGAGGTGCCATAGGAAGGCGGTGAGCGCAGCCAGGCAGAAAACAGAAGCTTGCAGGCTGAGGGAGAAAATGCAGGCTGCTCTGGAGAGAGGGCAGGTAGTGAGGCAGAAAGACTAGGAAAGAGGAATCCTGCGAATGTGTTTTCCCCAGACTCACTCCAAGAAAGAAACCAGGTCTACAAGGGGTTAAAACCCTCTCCTCGAAGCACAGCTGACCCAGAGCTAATCTGAATCAGTGTTAACTCTGTGCTGCAGTTGCTGGGGAACACAGGGGAGATGGCTCTCAGTCTGTGACAAGATGACAATGACCCTTCTGAAACTCATATTCAGGATGAAAGACAATGAATAATCAAAAATAAGTGAGGTGTAAAGGGAGTGATACAAAAGAAGAGACCAAAATACATTGGAAATCAAATAAGCGTTGCCTTATTTTTGTGTTTATCTAGACATCATCCTAGGATTTACTCTGAAAAGATCATACTTCAAGAGTATTCCTGAGAGAAGGAGCCACTTCTATCCATTACTTGATAGACAATCAATTTGTCATTATTTTAAACTTCCTGAATAATTTAAAAGCCTGAAGGTGAAGCATGTATAGCAGGTCTCCACAGACCAGCATTATGTTTCTAGTTCTTTTTCTAAGTAGCTGTGTGCCTTTGGGCAAGTCATAGAACCTCTCTGGACCCCCGTTTCATTATCTGTAAATCTGAGGAAGTCAGTTTAAGTAATTACTCTACATGATGCCTTTCAGTGTTCCCTTATTACCTAATAACATCAGGGTTCACATTAATCTTGACCCTTCTCTCTCCTCAAGGCCCATGTCTTATCAACATGGCTGTAGAGTTTTGGATGATTATACCTAAATCCTAGTGCTTCCTCATCTACCTGATGTGATTCAATTCCTCTTCAACTTTACGTGTGGTTTTCCCTCTCTCAAAGTTTTATTCAACTGGCTCAATTCTGTTCTATAAGATGAGGCTAAAGGTGCTCTTCGTATGTACTCTTGTCTAGGCTAGAATATTTCCTCCATTGCCCCCCACACCTTTGCTAAGGTACACTTTTTCTTTCTTCAGTTAGTAGTTCAGATGTTGCTTCTTTCAGAAAGCCTTCCCTGAGTGCCTAAGTCTAGGCAAAACATTTATCCCATATGTTCCAATAGCTTCTACTGCCCACATCATGATGTCAATTTATTGTAATTGCATCGTCCCTAATGTCAATTAGATTCAAACTTCCTGACACAACGTTTCTAGATTTATGTTCATTTTGTTTATGATAGTATTGTTAGAAACTTGTAAAATTCGTGGTATCTGGTAGACCCACAGTGACTACGTCTTTAATGAATGAATGGCTAGAGTGCTTAGGAGAAGCTTAACCTGCACATCCTGGCAGGACAAAGGAGCCATTATTTGTGCTACCACCACACATTCCTATGAGTTAAAAATTCTCTCTATCCACCTCACTCATCAGATTATTAACTTTCTTCATGGCAGGAAGGCTACTACTTTGCATGATGTCTTGACTACAGAGGTGTTCAATAAATACACATTGAAACATATGTTTATTGCTTTAGAATTCTATACAGATTATGTGATAAGCCATTTCCCAAAAGTTTTTTTTTTCCCCCTAAGGGATTTTTTTAATAATTTGAATTATATTGATTAGGAAATTACATATTTAATTACCCAGTACATGGTTTATTTTAGAGAGCATATATATAAAATTTAAAGGAGGAAAACTAAAAAAAAAAAAAAAAAAAATAAAAATAAATAAAGTTCTAGAGTTGAACAATTATCCATCTTACTTTCTATCTCCATAGAGGAACTATAGGAGATTATAATTTCTTTCCTCAAAATATGTGGAGACTGATGAGTCCTCAAAAGTTTTGGTAACCACTTATGAATATAAAATGATTAAATTAAACTTTTTTTTGAGGGAGGGGGGAAATCCACAGTTGTTTAGGGGCAGATACCTTGAAGTTTTAACCTAAGAAAAAAGAGATCCAAGAAAAGCACATGACAAATTCAACTCATATTTGCATTGTTTGGAATTTGATACCAGAACAGATTTTTAAAACCTCTTTAAGAATTCACAATTACTTGGGGACTGAATATATCTTCTTTTCTACCTCCATGTAATTCCTGGGATTGAAGTCAGATATTTAGTTAACTACTCAGAAACCCTGGGGTGCTAAGAAGCATTACCTGTTACTACGAATTAATACATATAGCGTTATAGTTTGCGCAGCATTTTCATAAACAGTTGCTCACTTAATGTATGCAAAACACTTACTACCTTATTACCTAAAAGTTGTGCCTAAGGATATGGTTAGTGCTTCCTACATGGTAAGTTTTCTGTAATTCATCTTCAACAATTCTTACAAAGAGGACTGATATTTTAATCCATGGTTTACAAATAGGAAATCTGGCTCAAAAGTTCAGGTGACTTGCATGAGCTTACCCACGAGGAATTGACAGATTAGAATTCATATCTAGATGATATAGTAGCAAATTGTGTAATGTTATTATTACTCTTATAATCACCTACTCCATAACACATGAAAGATGCCTAAACTATCATGGGAGGAGACAGTATTAGAAGTCCAAAAGTTGGCATCTTACTAGTGACTCTATGTATTGAAAATATCATTTACTTTTACTAATTACTGATTTTAATTTCTTTTTCAAAATTATACATTGGTTTCACTCACATGAGAACTATGTTCATCTGTGATATTTATATTTTCATCACAGGTGTTATCTCTTAGGTAATTAAGGTACCATTTGAAGGGATACGCTATGTGTGAGGCCCTGCAAACTAGGAGCTTTACTGTCATCTTCTCATTTCATCCTGCCCTTAACCTTAGGTGGTAAATAATATTATTCCTCATTTACTAGATGAGGAAATTGAGGTTTAGGTTGCTAATTGGTTTGCCATGTATGCACAATTAATGAATTAATTTAGGATTCTGAGCCAAATCTATAAGTTGTCATCACCACACCACAATACCTTGGGGAAATGAAGAAACAAGTTAAACACGGCTTTTTTTTTTTTTTTTTGGTAGAATTATTTTTTAGAAATTCTCAGGTCTTTACTATACTAATGCACCAAGCCTCTCTAGTTGAGGGTGTAGAATACATTATTACTCATATTTCTTTGACAATAAAACTATTTTTTTCCAGAACACCTTGTGAAAATAATATCTAAGTCCATATACTTTAGGAATTAGATGATTCCTAAGAAAATGTCCAATTCTAATATCCTGTAGTTTTAATCCTAACTTTACTAATTGGATCTCTCTTCTCTTTCCTATCTAAATCTGTTTTTTAACCATGAGCAGTCTCAATTTCCTCCATGTGAAATGATATCACATAAATACAGGGAGTTGTGTGAAGGCGTCAATAAGTGCCAACAATAAAATAACATTAAAAAAAGCACCTATTTCTAAAATGTAGTAAGTACCATGTACATTTAAGTAATATCATAATAGATTGTATCACTAGTTGGAAAACCTAACTTAAATGTATTTTTTAAATAATGTTCAAAGAAATCAAAGAATTTATCAAGTGTCCCATGAGATGAAACCTGAGCTGGGTTAGTAGGAGAATTCTAATATCTATCTCAAACTAAACAAGATCTCTGAACCCAACTTTATAATCTTCGTTTACTCTCACCTACTCTTAACTTTTTCTGAGATAAAATTTCAAGCCAAATAAAATCCAAGTTGCCAAGCAAGCTCAACTTTTCATCTCTAATTTGTGTTACTTTTAATAACGGGTTGGAGGGTTTCTGAGACTTTCCCCAGCTGAGACCTCATATTGTGAGGTGACACTATCTCCTTTTATGGTCCGTACTCTTCTCTGATCCATGATGTCATGTGGAGCATCATGACAGATAGAAGCTGACACGCTCTGTCATGGAGCCAGGTGCACCAGCTGGGAAGCCTATTGAGCAACAAGCTTCGGCAAGGGGCAACTTGGAGATTAAAAACTTGGCTTTTTTTTTTTTTTTTTCCTGAGGACCAATTGACTTGAATACAGAGAACTTTTTTAAACCTAAGCCAATTAAATGTTTTAGAACTGAGTCTATGTCCGCTTTTGAATATAACAAGATTCTAGGACAACCCTACATATATACCTTCTGCTTGTTCCTTTTAAGACAAAAGTTAAAAGTCACTTTTTTTCCTCTCAATATTAAAATAAACAAAACTATTAACAGGTATATTCTTAATCCAACTGGTGTATTGGACTGGTATATTCAAAGCATGCCTTTAACCTTTTTTTTTTTTCTGAAGTAAAAAGCGGCGTTTAAAGCTTCCCTTTTACCCATTTCCTGCACCAGGACTGAGCTTCACTTCAGGTGTGGTTACTGAACAGTGGCCAAATTGAGACTGTCCAGTGATTTTACAGCATCCTCTACTTCTTACAAATAATGGTGGTTATGTCAAGCAGGAAGATGCTGTACCAATTCCAAATGAGGATTCCTACCACATGGAAGAGGGCAGAGATCATAACAATGCCAACCCCTAGAAGTAGGAACCCACAGAATCAGCTCACTGCATCTTCATGGGTTCAGAGTAACTCAACACACAATGTACTGGTTGAAACAAGCCTTTACTCACAGAAAGAAGAGAGATGCAGCAAAATCAGCATTGTATATGTTCTGCCTCCCATGTCTAGCAAGCCCCTTCCAAGAGCCAACACAGGGCAGCAGACAGCAACATCCTTCTTGTGCTACAGATGAAGACCCCTTTATCTTGGAGGGGGAGGCAGATTTACTGGTGGGGCTGCCCAAGTGTCCTAAGACACAATATGTAAGCAATACAAGGAAGTTCACTGTGTACCCCGAACATGGGGATGTGTCCTCCTAATAACACAGAAGAATCCGGGGGCCAAGTGACAATTTAGCACCCATCTTCCCTATAGGAGAATGGTCCAAGCCCAGGACAGATTGAGACATCTCAGAGAGGGGTAGCAGGTTGAGCAATGACTGCTTACTCAACAGTTTGTTTGTTGTTGTTGTTGTTTGTTAAAAAACAACAAAAATGGTGATGGAAAGACTGGAGTTCTGTGACTTAGCAGCGAAAGCCCTTGTATTAAATTACCAGGCCATTGAACTAATATGTCTCCTAAATGGGCAATTCCTATCATCAAATTTTATTTTCTTTCTTTACGATTGTATTTCACCCATCACTAATTTTCTATTTCTCTTGGTTCTCATTAACTGCTTTCTTTATATCTTTTTGTTTATCAGTCCTTTGAGAAAATGTGCTCTGCAACGTGTTTTAAACAGTAACAAGTTCGTATTTATTTACTCACCACACAGTCATTAAGAAAGCATCTAGTATGTGCAAAAAATGTGCTAAGGATAGACAAGTACACAAGGATAAACAAGATAAATTTACTGTCCTCAAAGATATCACATTGAGTAGAAAAAATAAAAATAGTACTCATAGCAAAGAATAACATAAGGCATATTGTGATTAGTTCCATCAAGTTACCACCTCATTGGCTTATGATAACTGATTTCACAGTGTCCAATCTTGCATTGCTTTGTTGTATACCTCATCCTGCAGTCATATGAATCTTTAAAACACACACACACACCCATAAAAAACAGATCATTGCTTTACCTCAGAATCCTTCAATTACTGCCTTTTGTTGTCAAGGAAAACTTCAAACGCCATAGGTTGACATTCAGTGCTTTTCATGATTCAGTCTTGATTTAGATCTCAGTCTGCCATCTTGTCCTTCTCTCTCCCAACCCCCACCCCACTTTCTGTTTACTTATCTCTACCAGAGAAACAGGGTGCTCGGGGTCACTCTATCCTTAGCACCTGTCAGTACCTGCATCATTGAAGCCATATTCAGCTGATACATATTTTCATTAAAGGGAAAAATTATGTGTCTTTTCCTATTGAATTTAAAGTACTCATACCTATATATGCAACCAGTAACTGGAAATACTGGATTAATGCTTGATATGGAAACTGGGGCCCATCATGTAGAGTTATCAGCAGGCCCTTTAAAGCAGAGCAATAAACGGGAAACCAAAAGAGTTTAAACAGAGTTAGACATTGAGTTAAACACACACATTTCTTCATTCTAGAACTTGAAAAAGACTCTAATGCACTATGGTGAATCATCAAGAAGAGAGTATAATCTGTAGTATTTTCTGCATTTATTGGCAAAAGAGCATTTTTCTCACTGACCATCATTGCCTTATAAACATTTTGAAAGAGAGAGAGAGAGAGAGAAAGGAAACAAGAAGTAACCAGAAAGGTAGAAAGAGAATCAAGCAAATTCTCTTGAAAATAAAAGGATCATCTTCCCTATAGGGGAAGGGAACTATTCTTAGTTTTAAGAATAAAGTGTGCTTAATAAATTGAGTGATGTTGGAAGACCAAGAAGGATTTGTCTGGCATAAGGATGTCCAACAAAATAAATGTAACAAAATACTTACAAGATGGGGTAGAGTTGAAGAAAACAAGAAAGGATCGTGAG
>NW_022630995.1:107830123-107945123 GCF_010015895.1 Lontra canadensis | reverse complement strand
TAATAAAAAAGTATGTTTTAAGATAAACAAATCAGCATTTGATGGATACATACAACTCCTCTGGACCCAGCCACTTCAAAAATCCATTCAAAAGGAGTGTTAAAATATTGTTGCTTAAAGATGTTCAATGCTTAAAGATACAATGACAGTAGCTAAATAAAGTAATAACTTAAGGTATTCTTACAGTGGAAGTATACAAATAATCAATATCACATTTTAAAGAGTAAGCATATAAAAATCACTCACAACATAAAACTAAGTGAAAATAACAACATGAAAAATAATATATTACATGATTTAATTTTCCAAAATAAATTCTATACTGTAGAAATATATTCAAAAGAAACAGAGCAATAGTAATCCTTTAGGTGAAGGATGTGTTAATAATTTATATCATTCTTCTCTTCTGTATACTTCTTATAATTTCAAAAACTCCTGCAATTAGTATCATCAGACAAAACAGCTATAAATTTATTTTTTTGAAGGACAACCTTGCTTATTATAAACCTGAATACTTTTGAGACTTATCAAAGACTTGAGATTTTATAAGTGAAAATGACACTTAAAAAAAAGAATATATAAGGAATATCTATGTTACTATATTTGGGAAGCACAGAGGTAATGCCAAAAGATAAAAGGGGAAAAGGTGATACATTTCACTATCCAAAAAAATGCACAATTTTCGTTTTCCATAAGAACCTAGGAATTATCTGTAATCCCCTTCCACCAATTTAGGACCAATTTTAACCTCCAATTATTTATCAAAGAGAACTTTTTTCCCCATCTTTAGTTTCCTTCCCACCTGCATTCCCCTTCTTCTAACACAGCTTCTATGCTGAAGTCAGAATCATTTTTTTTAAACATGATTTTATCTCCACCCCCGCCTCTAATCTCAAATTTTCAGTGGTTTTCCAATGACTTGAAACACAAACAAGCCTTCTTCTGAGCCTGCATGATGAAAACCTTCCTGCTTCCCTTTGTGAAGCATTCTTCTTCCCAATCCAATCATAGTGACCTGTTTCAATTGCTCAGAAAACAACACACCCTCCAACCACAGAGATTTGAAAATACTCTTGTTCACTTGAATTCTTCCAATTCTGGTTCAAGGGTTATTTCACCAAAACTTTCTATGGCTGATCAGTAGTAGGTTGTTTTCCCACACTAGAAGCACTTACAACTTACAGGTCTTTCTTTCAGGACTGTTAGTTTGTAACAATGCATTTGTTTTAATAACTACATTATAATTAAGTTTCTACTCTCATCTCTAAGCTCCATGAAGTCGAGAACATTACCTGTTTTCACTTACTATGTTACTCCTCCCACCTCAAGCCCAGCAAAATGTCTATCATATAGTAGTGATTAATAAATATTTATTGAGTAAATATTTTCAGAATATTTTTTAAAATCTGCAAATCAAGAATAGAAACATTAAAATATTCATTGGATAAGAGAGAAAAGACATAAAATAAGAAGCAAAATTAACTGATATATGTATAAAAATGTAGCCCTAAAGATCAGACTTATAAAAGATATAACTGAAATAATTTTAAAAAACTTTACTTAACATCTTAATGTCAACAGTGGCATCTTCAGATAACACTGTTGTAGATCTTTTTATTTTCTTTGATTTTTTAATTTGCTTTGAATTTTAATGTTTTCATATGATTATAAGCACCCATTAATGTTGTATTATTTTATTTATTTATTTTAGAGAGAGAGCATGTTCAAGTAAGCAGGGTGAGGGGCAGAGGGAAAGGGAGAGAAATCCTCAAGTAGACTCCATGATGAGCACTGAGCCCAATGCAGGGCTCTATCCCAGGACCCCGAGCTCGTGACCTGAGTGACAATCAAGAGTCAGCCACTTAGCTGACTGAGCCACCCAGGTGCCCCGATGTTATATTATTTTAAAAGAAACAGTTACTTTTGACTAGAAGTTAAATAAAATGACTTAAACTAACTTTTTAAGGATATTAATCATCTCACATAAGAAGCAGTTTAGAAGTCAGTAAGGTTCCTAGGCTGATATTTTCAGTAGCTCAGTGCTATCATCAAGAACACAAGTAAAAACTTGTGTTATCCTCTCTGCTATCCTTTAATCTGTCAATTTCTCCTTGATTTGGGCTTTCAATGTCCTATTTGTTGATATATCAAGTGAATGATCTTGTGAAAGAGCTGAAGAAACCTCTCCCCCCAGTCATGGACCATAACTGGGGAGACTTAGTTCCTTATGCCCAGTTCTGAATGAGTAATGTCACCAGGGCAATTCCAATGCCTAAAGTGACAGGGCAATGTCACTAATGGCAATGCCATTAGATGAATCAGGTTCTGGTGTCCAGATTAGCTTTCTCTCAGTCATATGGTGGAGAAGTGAATACATGAACAAAAATAGAATGTTGTAATGGAAAAAAAAGAGGTGAGAGATAGGTACTAGAGAGGCAACTGAAACTGTATCTCTCCCTTTATCAACACATATTAGAATTCATAAAAAGAAGAAAAAGTCAGAAAGATTGATGAGAGGAAGAGAAAGAAAGAAAGAAAGAAAGAAAGAAAGAAAGAAAGGAAGGAAAAAAAGTAAAATATGGTAAATTATCTAATCAGGCAGAGTAATGGGTGCCTTATACATATTTTGACTTCATAATTTACATATTAAAACACAAATTTTATCCCCATCTAATGGTAAATATCAACTTTATGTCTTAGATTAACAAATTCACTCTGGGTAAACAATAAAAATAATATTTTCAAGTACTACAGATCTTCTCTGTATGCTACACATTTAATTCAGCCTATGCAAATCTACAGAAATATTAAAGTGGAATATTGAAATGAGCATCCATTTGGTTCAACAACATGGTACAAATAAACTAATTAAATGGACAAACCTACTTTCACAGCTGTACATGATAAAATTGACACTTCTGCAAACATTATAAGCTTGAGTCCACTTGTCCCTAATTCACAAAGGACAGATATTCTGACTTTACAAAATTAATAAAAGAGACAAATGGTAGTATTTATAGTGCATTCACAGTGCAGCTACACACTAAAACCTCAGGAATTAATCCTGCAGAGAACACCATAAGTCCAGTGTACTTCAGTATTCTAGTGTACTACGCAGTTATAAATTTCTTCTATACTTAATAATATTGAGTCCTAAAAAAAAAATTAAAAAATTTTTAAAAATTAAAAAAAAATTTTTAAAAAAATTGTGTTGAAAGACATGCACAAAAATCTATTTTTATAACATTTGCACAGTTGTTTGTAGATTATTTGTGCAATGTAATAGCTCTAAGTTCTTTCTGTCACTGAGAAACTTGACTATTAATATGAATATTTGTCACCTTTTCCACTTGTATATTTGGATCAAGTGAAGGAGTACTATTATCAAAGACAGCTTTGATTCTAGCGAGATCATTGCATCTTGGGTTTTCTTACAACTCATGTGAAAGAAAAAAAAGCAAATATTAATTTTGCCCCTGTCCTCAGGAGTTTCTCCCTGTAAGCTCAGATTTTCACCAGATTTCTCAAGGAGACTCTTACAGCAGTCCCCTACATTTAGATCCAATCTCAAAGCATCTAACTCTCTAGGTCTTTCGAGCAACAGATATATTCTGACTCTGTTTCTACTTCATACTTTAGCATTAAGTAGGGGAAAAAAAGAGTGAATGCTTTCATTTATGAGGGCACCTAATGCAAAGGAATTTTACTTCTTTAGGTATCACTAAAGGGTGCTATTTCCTTGTTCACTCTAATCAGATTATAAAGGTAGTAAGCCATTCCATAGTGCCTCTTCTTATACTTAGTTACTTACATGAAGGGCTTCTCTCAACTTGGTTGCATGAGGAATGAAACAACAGATTTAAGGATTGGTCTGTTATTTTGCAATGAACTGATTTTCATCTTATGTCCCAAAGGTATAAATATATACAGAAAACTACAACTATTATATCCATACTCTCCACATAATTTTAATAAATCCAGAAAAGAAAAAAGAATAAATAGTTCCTGTCAAGTTCTAGGAAATCACCTTAATATATAGTAATAAATATTTTCAGAAATATTCTAGTTAAAGGAGTTAATATAGTATACAACATATCTTTAGGCATAAAGTTAATCTCAGTGAACTAACTACATTTCTTTCTGTCATATGGTTTCAGGTCTTTTCCAATAGTTCCTGTTGTCCTTATGGAGTCATAAGGCAAAAAACGTTATTCAACAACACAATTAAGAATAGAAATGTGAAATGAATTGAGCCAAACAATATTAATGGATGCCTAATTTAAAGTAAGCAGTATTTCTCACAAAAGAGGATTTTATGGATCATAACAAGGAGCTTAAGATACGATGTTCCTTTCAAGGAATTGAATAGGTACGTCACTGTGAGAAGACAAGGCAGTCATAAAAGAAGCATATGAATAGCAATCTTTGATTTCATGCAAAATAACTGATTCCAAGTGTAGATGTTATAGAAAGTCAAAAAGAATACTATCAATGTGAGAAAAATTGGAAAGCTTTTCTTAATGAGGCAGAATTATTTAAGACTAACATCTGTGATACAGATTATGAGGTTCCTACCACCCTTTTCCCTTTGCTCCTCAGTAGCATTACACAAATTCTAAGAACACATAACCACCCAAAATAAAAGAATACATCTCCCAGCCTCTGCTTCAGCAAGATGTAGTCATGTGACTAGATTCTTGCCGATCAGATATAAAATGATGTTGAAGATTATAGAACTCCCATGAAGTTTGCTTAATAAAGACATAATTTTTCCGGAAAAGACTCCATTTTTGCCTTTTGTTTTCTCCCTCTTTGGGCCTGAAATTCAAATGTGATGATATTATGATTGTGTCATCATCCTAGGAGCAGAAAGTTAGAATCAAAGGATTCTTTTGTTGAGTGCCTGGGTGGCTCAGTGGATTAAGCCTCTGCCTTTGACTCAGGTCATGATCTCAGGGTTCTCTGCCAAGCCTGCTTCCCCCTCTCTCTCTGCCTGCCTCTCTGCCTAGTTGTGATCTCTGTCAAATAAATAAATAAAATCTTAAAAAAAAAAAAAAAAGGATTCTTTTGTATTGGAAGAAGTAAAGTCCCAGCTTGTTTGCATTACTGTCATTTTTTAAACTATGCAACCAAATCTAAAACAACTATTATAATAGGGAAAGCAGGTGTCCCTGCCTAGGGCACAAATAAGAAGTTTTCTTTGTATTGGCTGCCTTGAAGAACATATTAAAGAGACCATATCTGCTCTCAGGGAGTCTACCCTAAAGAAGAGTAATATGCTGAGCAAAAATATTGCTTCCTCTCTTGATATCTTTTCCTAAATTGATCTTGAAGGTGCAATAACTTGTATTGACTTCAGTTTTTTTTGAATGACAAGCTAGAGACCAATTTCACATATGTCAGTTTTGCTCTGAAGCAGAGATTACGTGGTCTTAAAGAATTTTCATCATTATGTACTTTGTCCCAAGCATGTTCCCAAAAAGTCAACAAATACTTTTGCATTGGATTTTACTTAATAAAAGAGATATATAGAAAATAGAAACATATAGGGAGAAAATTCACATATTCAAAACATTTAACCAATGAAATAGCAAAACATTCTTTTTGAAGATTAATAAGGCAAAGCTTATTTTAAAACAATTAGAATAATCTTCCAGCCCCTTAGGTAGAGAATATTAACAAACAAGAAAATTTAGTAATTCTCAGGATTAGCTTATTTTAATTTGCTTCTTGCAATACATGTTCCTTAAATGTTTAAGAGCCAGAATTACCAAAATATATATGTGGAATATTTTACACTATCTTCACAGTAAGCTTAAGTTCAAATACTATGCATAACTTCAACAATTGCCAAAAGTGTTTTCCTGTTTTGTTTTGCCTTCATTCTGTAATATATTTATATTATATAAATATATATATAATAAGTACAAGTTTACGAAATCTTCTGTGATAAAAAGGAATAAAAAATAACTGTACATTTATAAATACAAAATAAGCATGGAACATCACACACTCCACAAATGGCAGAAACACAAAGTTTAAAGGCACTGATAAAACCAGAAAAACAATATAATAAATTGGCAACATGGTTTATCTGCCTTAAGTTTTATAAATTCCTTTCTACATATCTGCATATCATCTTGTAATCCTTTCCAAATCTTTTGCCTTCTTGCCTAGAATAAAGCTTCAGCTCAAAATTAACACAGACCCCTTACTTTGGTTTAATTTGGATATTTTCATTCTTAAGGATCCAGACATTTTATACAAACAGTTAAGAATCCTGTTTGGCAAACAGTTGGCAGAGGGGATCCCTTCCCCTAGAGTTTTGGGTATGAGGGTCTATCAATGTCAAATCTAATTGCTCCCAGTGTTTTCCACGATTGATGGAGTTGAAGCCAACAAGTCCGTAACATATCTCATCATTATAGCTTTCTCGCTGTGGGGCTGATTGGTGCACCTGCCGGTGATGACCAAGGGCCAGTGAGATTTGTTGTTATTTTTTTGTCTCTCTTCTGCTCTTACAGAGTAGAGTGACCTCCTGTCCTGAACATTGATTCACCTATCATTTAAATGAAACATAGATTCATTACAAAATTCATAAATGAGCCAATATAACTAATTTTAAGCACAATATAGGCAAAAGAAAAACTGATCTTCTTTGTGTATGAACTGTAAGGTAGACATAGACTTAAACTATAAAATGAGCATATGATTAAACAATAAGATGGGAATAACTACAAACTAAACATAAACTTTAAGACAGGCATTGACTTAGATCAACAGCCCATCATGGAGAGGTAGTTGAAAAATACACACTGAGAAAAATTACAGCTCTAATGGCTGCAGAATCCAATGGTCATCCGTTACAGTCTTAGAAGTTCATGAAGATGATTTTTGCAACATAAAAAAAAAGATAGTTACTAAGCTCATTCTGTGTTCCTGGTGCTAAGCTAGTTCAGATATGACAAACCCTTTGAAAGGAAAATATGTGAGAGGAGCTCAATGGTGTGAGTTAATGGGAACAGCTACAGAGGTCATTTACTCTTAGTAGAGAAATAATTGCCTATCAGAACAATATCTTAGAATGCTTAATAAGTCATAATATGTTTAAACACAAGCACAAATATGTGTGTATGTGTATGTGTGTGTAGTATGCAGAAAACTACAAAATTAGCATTCTATCTTAAGACCTGGCAGCACATAATTAATGATATCAGAAACCTGATTTATTAGTCTCAAATATCTGCAAATATCATGCTTTACAATAAACATAAAATAAAACAAATTAGTAGACAACTCAAAATACATTTTCAGCATACAAATTCACTTGAAAAAAATAAAATTCAAGGTGAAGTAATCTTACAATTTTTTTTTTTTTTTGCTTCCAATCTTTATTTTATCATCAACAATTAATCAGCAGAACTTATTATGGTCAATTGGCTTTCCATCCCAATAGCCATTCTATAGGATGGCCATATGTTTCCTCTTAGAGACTGTGCCAGTTTCACTGTGGAGCAGATGGCAAGTCAACTGGGTTCAGGTGGGTAGTCTAGATAATGCCATAGTAAGTGACATCTTCCAGCAGGAATCAATTTCATTGGACACTGGTGCCACCTTGACACATCACAAGGCTATGTGCTGCTTTCCATCAGACCTGTTGCCACTGTCACATAAATATAGAGAATCTTGGGCAGTCATTGAGATATTTGAACAGTGCACTCCTGGAGATCTATTACAAAAACACCCAGCTTCCAGGTGAATTTTGTCCCTTTAAATCTTCAAACAGAGGAGTGTGGTTTTAGTCCACGTTCGGAAAGAATGACTGGTTTAACAGATTAGAACGCACCTTCTCTGTAGTATCAAACATACAATCCACAAATTTTTGTCTGGTTGAAAAAAAAAAAACAGTGATATTATATTTCCTTTATCCCCTGCAATATAGTTGCCTAGAATAATTGAAAAACAGCAGTTTCACAGGAAAGTAATAAGAATACTAATAATATATAAAATCCCTCATCATTGTTATAGTCTTACTAAATGAAAATATCTGACACCCTATTTAGCCTAAACCCAGGTTAAATCTGGCATGATTTTGTACATCCTTAGCATGAGCTTGGAGCAGAAATCATTTCCTCTCCTTCTTTCCTAGAGCTCTGACTTCTATTTGACTTTAGCTCAGCACTTCCATTTTTATACCAGAACATGAACCCTCACTGGTATTCAATTCTCTGAATTGAAATAATGTCTCAGCTAACGAGCAGCTTCCAGTAGGGATCATGTAACTGGCAGAGCCATGGCAGAAACGACACCGTGCTCTGCCAACATTCCTATTTCCTCTGCCCTGGGTAGCTTTATTGTTGTGCATGTTTATGAGCATGAATCGTCTTGTCTAAAGATTACAATACAAAGGAAGCAGATCTCTGCCTCTGAAATGAGGACTAAAGCTTCAGAATGTGGTGCTTTTGATAGCAAGAATTATAGCTGGGCAATTTACATCTTAGAGCAATAGTTCCCACCTTTTTGCCAGATTGTAATCAGTTTTAAGACAGTCTCTATTTCACCAGCTGGAAAAATATGCAGATTGCCTTTCAAAAGCATCTTTTAAAATTAGCTCAATGCCTATTTCATTATTTTTGAAGGAAATAAGCAAGAGTTTCCCTATTTTCTATGCTTCATCTTTTTGATAGATCATTAAGAAATTATTGTGAATTGGGGTTTTATTATCTTCAGTCCAGCATCCCTAAGTTCATATCACAAATAGTCAACATTTTTTCAAAAAAGAACGAAGCATTTTCTGTTGGCATCTTTGCGGGTTTAGCTTTAAAATTCTCCTCACATATGCCTGCTTTCCATGAGGAGCAGCCAAAATATTTTGTTCAAAGCTCAGTTCTATAGAGCATTGCCTGGTGGCTAGGGCTGATGATAAGAAATGATGATAAGCAAACTTTCAGTGGCTCTGTGTCTAACCTAGCATTGCTCAGTGAACTTGGGCAACGTGGGCCATGTGTCTGTGGTTTGGTAATATCCCACTCAGATTTGTCTGTCTGCATGCACAAGGCAGACAAAATATCCACCCCCTGAAAGAAAGATGGTTATTTGATTTATGAGTCAACTGAAATACCTCCACCTTAACTTCTACCCTCAATCAAGATTTATTTCTTTGTTCCTTTTTTTTTTTTTTTTTTTTTTTTTTGGTCTAAGGGGAAGTTAAAAAGACTACTCAAGGCAGACAGACACGGTATATAGACGCCATGCTAGGTACCCTGTCTACATGGCTTTATTTCATTCCCACAACCATTTGAAGTAGGCATTATTATCGGTTTTACAGTTCAGAGAGCAGAGGCCCAGGGGGAGTTCAGTTAACTCTTCAAGACTCATAACTTACAAGTGAGAGCCACGAGTTGAGATTTAAACCCAGGTCTACATGACTCCAAGAACCCAGACTTTTTTTCCACTATCAACGATGGCAAAGCAGTTTTTCCTCTGTTTATGCCAACTCCAATTGACTGGCAGTGGTTTTCGGGAAATTTGTCCTTAGAAAGATTCTGAGGTCAAGGTAAGGCCCAGGAGAGAAAGGTACTGGTGTCTATTAGTCTTCCCCGGGAAAGTTGGGGAGGCAGGAGCTTTGTCACAGGTGCTGTGTACTTGACATGAAACCGTTAGGTTTCCCAGTACCAGGCCTGTTCTCTGATCTACAAGTTGGAAAACAGGTTTTTGTATGTCTTCACGTTGCCACTCAGAGTTGAAGGGACATCATGGTGGGACTGCTCTGATGTTTTCTTTGAAAACAGAAGTCTGTTTCAATGAGATGGATAGTTAAGGAACAATTTGAACATGATGCACATTTCACGTTTGCTTATGTCCAACTTCATTAGTAAGAAAACCTGCATGACAGCCAAAAACCGCACCGTTCTGAACCAAGACGCATGGGAATATACAAAATGCTCACATGCGCACACGTCAAACCACATCAAATATTTACCAATTATCTCAGCTGTGTTGTGAGCCACACCTTTCCATAGCTGGCCCTACACCTCTCTGGCAGATTTCAAAGCCCTCTCCCTTCACCAGAGCACTAACCCTCAGGCTATGATTCTGAGGCTCCCTCCCAAGTAAATGTCATGGTTTCTGTCAAAGTAAAGTTTCATAATGAATTATTTATCTATTTTCTAACTACTTAGAAAGTGTACAACTATGTTACCATTTTTATCCACTTCGCATCTTTTTCTAATTGTCATTGAAGTGTTTAAGTGTTTGTACCTCTATCCTCATTTCCCCCCTAAGTTTGTCATCTTGATTGTATGTGACAGGTTGGCTAAACCACTCTACGACATTGCTGCCTTGGCATCCATTTTATGTGTCTGAGTGGCCTGTGGGAGCACTGAACTGACACCAGTCCCTCCTGCAAGCTCATGTCCTAGGTAACAACCCACGAGGTCTCTCTCTCTCTCTCTGCCTCTCTCACACACACACAAACATAAGTTTTTAATATAACTTTTCCAACTGCCCCTGTGATAAGCACTCTCCCCACCTCTTCCAGGTCCTTCCTCTTGTGCACCCCTTAGATAAGATCCCATCAAAATTTACTAAAACCCCACTTTTTTTGCTTTGAATTGACCAATCTGGCCTTAGCCCAGAATCCCAAAGCCTTCTGCCCACAGACCCGGTAAAGTCATGTGCATGTGCCCCAGATCCTGCCACTCTCTCTGCCTGCAGCCTGTCTTGACTTCCCCAAGTGGCCTCTCAAAATGTGCTGTGAAACCTCCTCTAGGACCTGTGAATAATCGACTTCTCAACTCCAGTTCCTCTGTGCTCTTTTGTTGAACGACAGCTCACCCCTGATACCTCTGGGCTCTTCTTAACAAAAGTTATTTTAACAAAGTCACAACAGAGTGAATTTGTAGAGTGATTTTTAGGAACACAGATGTCTCATTATAGCAGCACTTACTGTACCTGAAATAGTCAGATTAGACTTTGATAAACAGGCATTAAAAAAAATACACCTGGGAAGAATCTAATTGATTCAGTGGCAAACCAGAGGTAGGGCTGCAGGAACACTCACCCCTGCGGACAGTCAATGCAGGGATGCAGATCACTCTGCTTTTTCTTATCATCATGCTCCAGTAATCCTAAACGATGTTAGTGGTAAATTACTCCTCTATGAAAAGAACTTTTGATGGTCTGAAATTTAAACAATTGCAGCAGTTACTGTTGCATTTCAATAATCTACAAAGAAGTTTAACATTAGCACATTTTTATGGCATAAACTTTAATGAATATTGTTTTCTACATTAAAGTTATTTCCGGCAACTTCCAATATGCAATTGGTCTGGACCCATGTGGGCTCAACTATAGAAATTGATGTCAAGAATAAATTCAGAGCAGTGCAGAATTTTTCAAGCTCAGTTTCGGGGCAGTTTATTTTTTTTCTCTAACACCTGTGAAAAACCCTGTGTTTAATAAATTAGATTAGAAATAACAATATTCTTGTGTTTAATTGCTTAGAAATACATGAGTAGAACACAATGTTTATAAAGACCAAGAAAACAAAAAACAAACAAACAAAATAAAACAAAGAAAACAGAACTTCAATTCCTTCAATTCTGTCAGCCCATGTGAGTATTTGGAGGGGTGTGTGTGTGTGTGTGTGTGTGTGCGTGTGTGTGTGTGTTCAAAAGGTAAAAGTGAACCAGAGGGCAAACTAGAAGACATAATACTTTTGATTAGCATGTTAGGCAAAATAATGATCCTCACCCACCTAAACTGTCCCTGAATCCGTGAATATGTTGCCTTACTCAGCAGAAAGGAATTGCAGAGGTGATAAAATTAAGAATGCTGGGATGGATGGTAAGATCATGGGTGATCATGGTGGCCTCAATGTGATCACAACAGTCGGTGTAAGTGAAAGAGGGAGGCAGGAGAGTGAGAAGAGATGAGACAGGGAAGGAGAGGTTGGACTGATGTGACTGTTGGATTGAAGAAGGAAGAGAGGCAACCTTTAGAAACAGGAAAAGATACAGAGAAGAGAGTCTCCTCTTGAGCCTTCAAAAGGAACATAATCCTTGCCAGCAGCTTGATTTTAGTCCCACAAGACCCATTTCATACCTCTGGCCTGCAGAATTGTGAAGCCGTAAATTTGCGTTGTTTCAACTCTCTGAGTTTGTGGTACTTTGTTACAGTAGCTATAAGAGACTAATGCAATTGGTTAAGAACAATTTCAGTGCACATGTAAAATAATATTTTAGATTTACTTATTTATTTTAGAGAGAGAGAGCAGGGGGTAGGAACAGAGGGAGAGGGAGAGAGAGAATCTCAAGCAGACTCCCCGCTGATCACAGATTCCCAACATGTGACCGGATCCCACAACCCTGAGCTCATGACCTGAGCAGAAACCAAGAGCTGGGGACTAAACTGACGGAGCCACCCAGGCACCCCATGTGAAATATTTTAATAAATTTTAGTAGCTTTAAAATTGAAAGTAATTCTCTGTTTAAATAGTTTAATTAATAAAGAATAATCAACAAAATCATGATTATTATTAGTTATTACATAATTACTCAAAATAATTTTGTCACTGATAAGAGGGGGATGTTACCAAAAAAAAAAAAAAGATGTCACGTAGGCCTGGTATATCTCAGGATCAGTCCTAGCATTCACGGATTCTGTTGGCTCTTCCCCATCCCATCACATTTATGTGGTGCCTGGTCTGATTTAATTTCAACCTTTATAACCCTAACTGACTGGCTAATCAGTTGTTTAAAAATTCGTATCAATGTGTTTATATATCAGGAAAAAGGGTAATTGCTTCGACGACATGAAATGTCACTGTTATTTCTTTGAGGGCAAAGACCATACTTTATTCATCCTTCCTCCCAGCATCTAACACAGTGTCTAGCATATAAAAGAACAATTAAGGGTTGACTAATAAATGAACGATACAAAGAGGTCTGTATTTTGAATGTCCCTACTTCTCAGATATCTCCTCAGATATGATTCCTACCTATTAATATTCTGCTTCAAAGCCACATGTTTACCAGAATTTTATGAGGTGTCCTCTGCCCAGAACTAAGTTGTTTTCTTCCCTAAATTCTCACAGCCTGTTTATACCACTGTGGAGCTCTTGTCATGGCCTGCCACACAGTAAATCTAATTATATATGATTTTCTTTCCTCTGCTAAGTTACAAGCCTTTCATGGTTAAGGATATAGAGTATATATATAACTGTGGTCACTGGAGAACTTATAGAATAATTTTTATATGTTACATGATCATAAATCATTGTTCAATTTACGTTGAAGACACCAGATCATCATTACCTATTTCATTTCTATCAATTCATGTTTGTAAAGGTATGAGAATGTCAAACATCTTTACATACACTTTAAAACCTGTACATGTAAGATCATACCTTTACCTCCTTACCTTTTACTTATTTTATACTATAATGCATCAAATGAAGAAATTTCCTGCAGGAAACTGATTCTTTGAGATTTCAATATATATTACATGCCCTTGTTCATGACCCTGGCTATAAAAGAGTTATTTTTTCCTTTCCCTTATCAAAACTGAACAGCTTAAATGAGTCTCTTTGATGTAAATGCATTTTCATACATTTTCAAAACATTTTCCTTCCTCCTTTTTAATTCTCTCTATCCGCACCTTACCCCTATGCACATTCTATTACTGCATGTCAGATCCTTATTTTCTCCAGCTAAGTGACCTATTGAAATATATGGGGACTAAATGGTAATGACTTTAATAAAAGATTTGATGTGAAACTGCCTTTGCACTTTAAGAGCATGTCTCCCACAGCCCTTCCTGGACATTAAAATAATCTGGGCATCAACCTTTTGTCCCCATGTACAAAGAAGGCAGACAGCTGGAATTCCAGACAAATTGTCTGCATCATCCGCCCCCTGCTTTCAAGACACCCCAAGCTCAGAGCCAGCGACACTGCTATCTCTGGTGCCACTAACATAATTACACCAAAAGGCCCAGGGACTCGCAGCTTTTCCAGAGGCTGATGCAGAAACATCAACAGAACAACTGTCACAAAGAATGGTATCCAGCTCGACTCTCTAACATTTCTATCACAAAGAATCCATGTGGCAGGATCTTGGATAAAACAAGCCCAGAATGTTTCACTCATAAGTGCTAGCTTTTAGGGAACAGTAAAGGAGTCTCTAAAGCTCACATGAAAAGAATATATAAGAAAAATGGATTTGACTGGAGGATACGGATGAGAAGAAAAAGTTTCTCTAAGATGAAGCTACTCTCTGAAGAAAGAAAATTAGTCTCAATGAATCACAGAGAACAGATCACTAACAAATATAAAACCTATACATTGTATCTTATCACAAAATGTGTTTTGAAGGGGTGCCCAGGTGGCTCAGTGGGTTAAGCCTCTGCCTTCAGCTCAGGTCATGATCTCAGGGTCCTAGGATCGAGCCCCACATTGGGCTCTCTGCTCAGTGGGGAGCCTGCTTCCTCCTCTCCCTCTGCCTGCTTCTCTGCCTACTCGTAATCTCTTTCTCTCTGTCAAATAAATAAATAAAATCTTAAAAATAAAAATAAATTTTAAAAAATGTATTACACCCGGTGGTTAAGGGTATGGTGTTACAGATTATAAGGATTCACATATTTCAGATGACATTTGTAGATTTTCTAACAAAACATGAGAAATAAGATATGGTGAGACTTGAATTGTCTAGACAGAAAACACCCCCATATCTCTCTCTAGTGATCAGAGTACGAAAGGAAGGAGTAAGTTTTAGAGATAATGAAAGAAAGGATGCTTTTAAAATATAGACTGTATGCTGGAGCCAGCTCATACCAATTTGTGAGTATTAAGGAAATTACGTCGCTATAAGGAATTTGGTTAAACAATTGGTAGCTTGAAATTGTCCTCAGTGTAGGTGTTTAAAAACATGGGAATTATTTATAAATAATTATTTAGTACACATTAATTTATGAAGCAGTATTTAGCCTAGTGTGGGTTATTTTATGTACTTCTTTTGTAGTTGTGCTCACATTGTTGCATGAGCCTATTTTATCTCTTCAGCTAGTTTCTAAGTCCTCATAGTCAAAAACTATATTTTCTTCTTCCTGTCTCTGTCTAAAAGACCAGAGTGCACTACTAGCTATAAAATTACAATGAATACTTGGGGTGCTTGGGTGGCTCAGTGAGTTAAGCCTCTGCCTTTGGCTCAAGTCATGATCTCAGGGTCCTGGGATAGAGCCCCATATCGGGCTCTCTGCTCAGCAGGGAGCCTGCTTCCCCCTCTCTCTCTGCCTGTTTCTCTGCCTACTTGTGATCTCTCTCTCCTGTCAAATAAATAAAATCTTTTTAAAAAATTACAATGAATACTTAAGTGTTATCATGTAATTAGTTACAGGTTTTTGAAAAATAGTTACTAATATTCTCAGGAGGAAAACAAATAGAATTGGGATGCCTGGGTGGCTCAGTTGGTTAAGCAGCTGCCTTCGGCCTGGGTCATGATTCCAGCGTCCTAGGATTGAGTCCCACATCCGGCTCCTTGCTCAGCAGGGGGCCTGCTTCTCCCTCTGCCTCTGCCTGCCATTCTGTCTGCCTATGCCCTCTCTCCCTCTCTCTCTCTCTGACAAATAAATAAATAAAATCTTTTTAAAAAGAAAACAAATAGAAGTTTTGTGCCACTTTACTTGAAGCAAGCACTTAGTTTCAAAAGCAATAATATTAAGAAAAATGTGCTTTATTCTTGTATTAGATATAATCATAAAAACATACCCTCCTGGTACTTAGCATCCTTCATTTTACTACGCTGTACCCTTGAAACAAGGCTGATAGTTTATCTTTTTGACAATGCTCTATGCCAATCACCAAGGATGCTGTTTTGCAGTATTTATCAGTAAATGTTTCTTGAATGACATATTAGCTCTCTTAATAGTCACAGCAAGAGCAAAAGATCAAATGTCCAAATTTCTAAGTTGACAGGAGCCAGTTTTTGTGTTCTCAATTTTAGTTTCTAGTTGCTTACTATTAGATCAGAAAAATGGCAATGATATTTGTATTATAGTTTTGTATTTAACAAGCTCTCTTTTTAGCTTTAGTAACTTGTTGGTTCTGTTGGGCTTTCTTTTATATAGCCATATCATCTGAAAATAAGAAATATTTTTAAGTTCATAAAAATATATATTGATCATATAAATAAACACAAATATGGATCTCCAAACTGGTATTGTCCAGGTGCAGTGATAAAAGATACTTTATTGCTTCTGATCTTGAAAAAGGTCTCTAGTCTGGTGTTTTGCTTACAATGCTTTAGTAAATACTCTTTATCAGGTGAAATGTCCCTTTAGTTCATGATTTTCTGATCCTTACTATTATAAAATTGACTTTGAGCTTTACCAGCTATTGAGCTAATCATGATTTTAATAATTTGGGCTATTTATGTCTCAAATTACATTAATACATTTTCTGATAATGAACCATCTATGCATTTCAGAATTAAATCCTACTTGCTTATACTATATCAATTTCTAATATAATGTTGTGGTCATTTTTCTAATAATTCACTTAGAAGTTAACTGGTTGTAATTGGAGAAAGTCCTATAATTTTGTTTTCTTACATAGACTGATCAGACTTTATCATCTTCCTACTCAGTGCCAAACCCTCCATCTTCTTTGCTAATAAAACTCCAGTTTGTTCAATGCAGTGATCGTCCTAGCAGTTTAAGAATCTTGATTAATCTAAGTCAGCAGTTTTGAAACCTTTTTTCTCAAGCCTTATTACACTTTCAAAAGTTTTAAGGACACCAATGAGCTTTTATTTATGTGGGTTAAATTGATTGATATTCACTGTATTAGAAATTAAAACTGAGACATTTAAAACATAAAATGCATGAGCACACATCCCATAGCCACCATATCATTAACATTATAATAATCACATATCATGTGGTCTCTGGGAAACTCCACTCTACACTTGAGAAAAAAATGAGAACAAAAGAGGTAAATAACATCTTAGTATTGTTATGAAAGCAGTGTTGACCTTTCAGATCCCCTAAAAGGGGTATGTTCTCAGATCATACTTTGAGGACTGCTGATCAGAGTAAATCAAAATTGTCATGTTCTTCAGGTCTCTAATCTCTTTCTGGGTTGCTGTGCCCCATGATTGGATTCTAGCCAATAATACTGAAGCAGAAGTCACCTGAGAAGGTTCCCTGGAGAACTTTATTTGAGTGACAAAGAGGAGGAACGTCCCTGGTTCTCCCTTTATTCCTTTTCATTGACCTGATGGGGATTATGATACAAGGTATTGCAACTGAACCCTTTACATCCCTCCAGCTACATATAATGATTCTAATTTTTCTACATCCTTACCAACACTTACAATTTTCTGCCTTTTTTATTATAACCATGCTAGTGCCTGTGAAGTGGTATCCTGTGATTTCATTTGCATTTTCCTGATGTCTAATCATGTCGAGCATTCTTAAAGTATTTTAGAGCCGTTTATATATCTTCTTTGGAAAAAGGTGTCCATTTAGATCCTTTACCCACTTTTAAATTTTGTCATTTGTCTTTGGTTATTGAGTTTTAAGAGTGCGTGTGGGTGTGTGTGTGTGTGTATTCGGTCACACATATGATTTAATAAACAGATATACTTATTACAGAAAATTCCTCGCATGTTGTATGTTGCCACTTCACTTTTTTGGTGCTGTACTTTAACATGATAAAATGAATAAACATTTATTGGCTAAATGAATTAACTCTTACATCTATCTAATTATTTCTTTTTTTATATTGAATTAATGTCCTTAAGGTCCATTTATGGTACAAATGGCAAGATGACCTTCTTTCTCATGGCTGAATAGTATTTCTGTGTGTGTGTGTTTATGTATGTGTATATACATTTGTAACTCACTTTCTGCCAGACACTTGGGTTTTTTCCATATCTTAGCTCTCATGAATAATGCTGAAATAAGCATGGGAGTGCAGACATCTTTTCAATATCCTGTTTTCATTTCCAGCAGCCATGCAAGATCACTCAGTAATAGGACTTCTGGATCATATAGTAGTTCTATATTTTGGGTTTTTGTTTTTTTTTTTTTTAGGAATTCCATACTGTTTTCCATAGTGGCTGTACCAATCAATGTACATTCGACTAAAACTGCACAAGTGTTCCTTTTTCTCCATAACCTCATCAAAACTTATTATCTCTTGTCTTCTTGATGATAGCTATTCTAACAGGTGTGAGGTACTATCTCATTATAGACTTCATTTGCATTCCCTGATGCTTAGTGATGTTGAACACCTTTTCATGGACCCGTTAGCCATTTGTGTCCTCTTAGGAAAAAAAAAAAAGTCTGTCCAGTCCCTATGCCCATTTTTAATAGGATTGTTTCTTTGTTATTGAGTTGTATTTCTTCATTTCGTTCTAATTATTTCTTCGTTTCAATTAATACATTCTTCATGTATAAAGTACTACTTTCTCATGGACTTATATTCCTCTGGATATATCAGCTACTGACTGATTATTAGTCATATAAGGGAGGAACCAATCATGGCACGGAGATTTTTGCCGCTATGGTGATTCAAGGTGTCACTACACTACTCGGGACCCATCTCAGGGAAGCGAGTTTCTACCATTACAATCTGCTCAACCATCTCTGACCTCTTTCTTCCCACATGCCACCATCCCAAGGTTACCCATCTCAAGCAAAAATTCTCACCCCTTGATCAACATGATGTTCTTCTAGATTTTATTTTAATTAAGTTTAAAATCAGTATCACAGCTCTTCTTTGTATTGATATTTTCCAGTATATCTTTTTGGTCTCTGGCATTATTCTTTGCCCTGATCTACTTCTCTCACCTAAAATCACTTAAATGAAGAGTGGGAGAAGAAAATATTTCAGAACTCCCCCACTTATTTGATAAAGATACTGTGTGCTCTTCACCTCAGCTGTACTCCCACATCATACTGAGGTTACCCTGTCACCTCTGGCTCATTCTTCTGTGGTACCACCATTTTTCAGTCCCATAATAATGCAGGTGCAAACAATTATCTCTCCCTCCCCAGCCCATGATTAAATAGGGAAGAAAGAAATGCACAACTATAAAGCTCTCACCCAGTCTGAAGCACCTATTTTTGCTCTGACCTGAACTCTCAGTGTCCACATTACAGATGTGACCCCAAAAGTCCTCTTTACCCAGAACTTCCTTACCATGTGTTTTAGGTTTTTGAATCCTTAGTGTCATTCTTTTTTCCATTTCTGGTTTTCAGTTTAAGGGGTAAGCCAGCAGCCATGCTAGGTTATCTTGTCAGGAATCAGAAGCATTTTTTTGTTGTTAATTATTTGTAACTAGAAATTCCCTCATATTTACGATTCTAACTCTGTGTCAGTGAGTATCCTTGCCACTTTCCCTAGAGGCTTAATAACATTTAACTAAGATCTAGGAATAACCTTTAAAATATTGTTTATAAAGATGTCACCAGGGATTCACTGAACACTTGCAACTTAAATACACTTACTAATAATATAAGAAAGAGAGTGAACATGGAAAGGAAGGGCTTGAGAACAAAGTGTAGAGAGAACAATCTTTTTTCAAAGACACAGAGTGGACAAAATTCTAACTAAAGGTAATATTTTGGGAACAAAGAAAAATTGGGGAAGTAAGGACAATAGGGCATAAGAGAATTTTAGACAGGTTGCCCTTTCAAAATGTCCTTCAAATATCAAATTTTCCCACCTCGTTTATGTAGAGTTCTAGCTCTGTTACTGCATTTAGACCAAAACTAGATGATTTTGTCATCTAAAAAAAATGAAGCTTATTTCTAATTTTTGTTTTATAGCTGTTTTAAGAAATCTGCAGTCTGTAAAACAAAAAGTTTCATTTGCAGAATAGCCATTTTCTTGGTATAGTTATAAGTAGTATCTTAAGAGTTTATTCTTTCTAATAGGTTTTTTAATTTGAAAAAGATGCAAAGTCTTCGGAAAACTCAATCCATCTCAGAGAGGTTTTTTTCCCCCCATTTCTTTCCATGGCATAAAATGTGCTTGTCAAAGAATTTTGATGTGACTAATATTGAAATAACAGGGACAGTTCTGTAGAGTTATTTATGGGCTGTGTTCAACAAGAAAGAAGGATCTGCCAGTTAGAATTTCAGGTTGTCTCCCACTACAGTAGATGATAGATGAATTTCAGAGTTGTAATTGCATATTGATAAAACTGACTTAGAAACATCCTGGGGTCTACAAACCAGTTAAATCTCCCCCTTGGTACCGAGGTTACTTGTTATTTCTATACCTCTCTAACAAGGCAGAATGATTGCTGTTCATTGTAAAACCTGCATGTGTGAAGTATTTATCTTTGGAATCCCTCACACGTTCTGTATTATTTTCAGCTGTCATAAAGTGAACAGAGAATCTAAAGTAAATTATAATCTGAATGGATTAAAAATGGAAAGTATTAGGATATTCTACTAAGCCACAATTTTTGTCTTTTAGTCAAATGACTCAAACTTCTTAAGTCTAGTTAACATAGAACCAAATCTTTACATTGTCAAAAACCATGAAATTATAAAAACATAAAAATGTCAAATAATCTACACATTAAATTCAAAACAGTTCTCATTCTTTATAGTTCCAAATCTAAACACCAATGTAAGATAGTAATGATGGTTTGTTAGCTATTTGTTCATAAACTCAACACATCTTTATTGAGCCAGACATTCTTCCATGTTCTAAAGATTTGCAGTGTACAACACAGAAAGTCACTTTATCAGGGAGCTTACATTTTTTTTAAATCATTTTTTTAATTTATTTTCAGCATAACAGTATTCATTGTTTTTGTACCACACCCAGTGCTCCATGCAGTCCGTGCCCTCTCTAATACCCACCACCTGGTTCCCCCAACTTCCCACCCCCCCACCTCTTCAAACCCTTCAGATTGTTTTTCAGAGTCCATAGTCTCTCATTGTTCACCTCCCCTTCCAATTTCCCCCAAATGCCTTCTCTTAACTCCCCATGTCCTCCATGCTATTTGTTATGCTCCACAAATAAGTGAAACCATATGATAATTGACTCTCTCTGCTTGACTTATTTCACTCAGCATAATCTCTTCCAATCCCATCCATGTTGCTACAAAAGTTGGGTATTCATTCTTTCTGATGGAGGCATAATACTCCATAGTGTATATGGACCACATCTTCCTCGCCAAACTGTGGAAAGAACCAAGATGCCCTTCAACGGAGGAATGGATAAGGAATGGATAAGGGAGCTTACATTTGATTGGGAGGGAAGGACATTTAGCAAGTAAATAAATAATGGGATAAATTCAGATTACTATCTTAACTATGAAGAGCAGAAAACAAAAAAAGTGATATATTGGTGTGGATATCATTAGATAAGGTCCTCTAGGAAAGAACTCTCTAAAATTGAGATATTACAGCTAAAATTTTAATGATAAGAAGGAGTCAAGCATGTGAAGATCTGAGGGAAAAACATTCTAGGCAGTATAAAAGACCAGAACAAAAGAGAAGGAAATCAAATAATGCAAACGATTAAATAAAAACTTGAAACTTGATTGAATTCAGTAATTACCTTAATTAACAGAATACTGGCAGGTCATGACTCCATGTATTTGTTTGGCTGCAGCAATCTGTGTATGTCCATGGTCCAAGCATAATTACCTATAGCTCCCCGTTTCACTCTTAAAATGTTCTGGTTTCAAGAAGAAATGATGTGGTCACTCTGACTATAAATCTGAGATCATTGTAACTATTTTTAGGGTAATTTTAGAAATTTTGAATATTAATTTTACTGGATTTATTGTACTTAGAACTGAGAAAACTGCTTTCACTCATCACAGTCTATTTTCTTAAGAGAATTCTTTGAGATGAGAGCAATCCATTTTATCTTTTCCTATGATCCTCATACTGTTATCTAACTATGTACTTTAAAACTCCGAAAAACAAAAATAAAACTAAATACAAAAAACTAATTTGAAAAGATGCTGCCTATTTCTTTCATTGTCTTTATTTTCCTGTTGGTCTTTGTAATGTACTTGGAAAGTGGGACTATGGAAATAAAAGTGATTGAATTGACTTTCACCGTGTTCCTTCATGTGTTCTCATCGATGGGTTTATTTTCCAATTTTCTTCGATCTATACACAGGAAAATCCTTCATGATCTGAAGCCAGTTTGAAGGCTGATATCTCCAGATGCCCCAGGACTGGACAAGGAGACCAAAGTTTGTTTTTTGTTTTTTTGTTTTTTAAGATTATTTATTTATTTATTTGACAGGGAGAGAGATCACAAGTTGGCAGAGAGGGAGGCAGAGAGAGAGGGGGAAGCAGGCTCCCTGCTAAGCAAAGAGCCCGATGTGGGGCTGGATCCCAGGACCCAAGATCATGACCTGAACCGAAGGAAGAGGCTTAACCCATTGAGCTACCCAGGGGCCCCTAGACCAAGAGTTTAAAAAGTAGAATATTTGTCAGCATAAATGTGCCAAAGGGGCATTCTTTCAATTTTCAAGCTCTTTTAACCTTTTTTTTTTTTCTTAAGAAAAGCACTTAATAGAGATAAAGAGAGATAATGGATAGACATATATTATAAAGCATTGTTATATAGTTATAATACATATGTAAAATATTATGTGACATATATATAAAATACTACACTTTAAGAGGAACATGAACATACTGGAAAAAAATTTACTTTCACAGAGTTTTTAAAATATAGGATTTAAAATAGTAAAAATATAGCAGATCGTATACTAGAAATAAAATTATCTAAAATTCATCCTTTAAATTGTTCAGCATCTCCTATATGTAAAAGCTATAATATATAAGATATATATAAGATATAAAATATATAATATAATATAATATAATAATAATATGTAAGGTATAATAAGAGATACTAAGCTATCATGCTTAGTAAGTTCAATACTATCCCACAAGAGCTTACATATTAAGAAATTAAGAAAGCCTTCCATAGGCAATTAAAACTGTCTTCAACTATATGAAAGGCTTCTTAGAGGAGAGGGATTAGATTGATCATGTATTGTCTTGGAAGGGAAAATAAGGATCAAGAGACCTAGGCCAAAACTTCTAAGAGTGGATAGCAAAGATAAGCTTGCATTTCATTTTCAGTATCAAAGATTTGAAAAAGTTAATATTCTCACAGTTGAGTGTTATCTAATTCTTATTTCTAGAATTAAGTTCTTTATTCCCACTAATAAACATCTGGCACTAGCCATAAATATCAGGTTGTGGGTGGTACAGAAGTAATATTTTTATGACGAGTTTAATATAAGCTTCCTACTATAAATTTATTTACTTTCTTGAAAACAAAAACACTGAAATAATCATCACCTGCAATTGTCATATCGTCCACGTTAAAAGTGTCAGTTTTTAAAGTGTCAAAGTTACAACAGGAATGAAACATGTCAAAGAAGGGACAAGAGGGACCCTGAGTGTTCCTGGACGCAACACTTTCTAATGGCCATTGTTTCTCAACCAGGATGGTTCAGTATATTGAGGTTTTTGATATGATTCAATGATTACTTATTTATCTAAATTAAATTCTAAATCACTTAATACATTTCCGGAAAAACAGAATTACTGAGCTATTCATGCTTGCTTAAACAAAATATTGTTAAATTCTTAATCATGCCCAAACCTAGCACATTTCTTGTCATTATAACAAAATAAAAAGAAAACAATCAGTAGGAAAAAAAATTCTACTTCCTGAACAGTTCACTAAAAAATGCAGATGTGACTGTAGGACCCAAAAAGATCTTTCCAAAGTCAGAATGCTATTTGGACACTGAGGAGTCTAGCTCCAGGCCCAAATCCTATGTTACCTTAAACTCTCAGGCTCTACAGCAAAAAACTCATTATAAGGTTTTGCCCAATAGTCTGCACAAGGGAGGGGATGGGGGAATGATTCAGCCCCATCATCTCCATGGCTCAGTTGCCCTCACACTCTCATACGTGTTTCTGCATTTCTCACCCAGGCCCCTCATTTGGAGGCCTCCATATTGGGAGTCTCTGCTGAGTCACTTTAACCCACTTTGACTCAGCACTTTCCCACTTCTAACTTCTCTCCCTTCCTCCACCCACAGGTCCATAAAAGATAGGAGTTTTTGTCAGGGGCTCTTCATCAATGAGATGATTCCTCCCATTTTTGTTGCATCCCCCTGACACTCCCCCTATGCTGTTCTAGGGAGAAAAATGAAACACCAGGGGGCTGGTAGTGGTGCCTGCTTTCTTGCATTTTGTTTGCACCATCATCCTAAGTGAAAAAAGGCTTGGTTGTTACTTTCACTTTGTCTCACTGTCCGAACTGACCACACTGACACCTGATGGCATGGCAACCACTAAGTGGTTTTTGGATACGAAGTCTACCTTGAAAGTTGTGCACAGAAAAAAGACGGCCAGCATCCCTTCTGCAAAAATCATAAGGGGACTTATAACACTGCCATCATGGCACATGTTATTTGGTGCTATGACTGGAAATTAGCAAATATGAAACATCATAAGAGAACTGCAGTACAATCCAGATCTTCTCAGAAGCATCTATTAGCCAATCAGCATAATAAAATGCAAAATCTGTATAATCAATTAAGGAAATACTTCTGATCTTCTTAAGCCCTGCTCAGATCTTACCATCTACTCTCCTCCCCACGAATTCTCATGACATTTCTACCCACATGTGTAGATAATCTATCCTTCTTATGTTATTTTATTATATTTTCTTCAGATTTCAAGCATCACATCTGCTTTGCTATTACTTTCCTTAGAACAGAGCTATTTGGGGGTGCCTGGGTGGCTCAGTGGGTTAAGCCGCTGTCTTTGGCTCAGGTCATGATCTCAGGGTCCTGGGATCGAGTCCTGCATCGAGCTCTCTGCTCAGCAGGGAGCCTGCTTTCCCGCTCTCTCTCTGCCTGCCTGTCTGTCTACTTGTGATCTCTCTCTGTCAAATAAATAAATAAAATCTTTAAAAAAAAAAAAAGAACCGTTATTTGTGCATGCCTCTGTCTCCCTCCATATATTGTTAACTCCTAGTATACCACCTTGCATCCATTATCAACCCAAACCATTTTAATTAGCACTGTCTTGTAATAAGTGTTCAAAATACATTTGTTAAGTTGAATTATTCATTTGCATTTGAAAATCATAAGAGAAATTCATCACTATATAGCTTTAAAAGATAAGCCTTATCCAGGAAATTCTTCTGATAGAATTTCCAGTTAAGACCACTTTTTTAATTATACTTTCTATTTTGAGATAGTTTTACTTTGAGGTACATTCACATACAATTGCAAGAAATAATACAGAGGTATCTTATGTATACTTTATCCAGTGTCCCTCAGTGGTACCACTTGCAAAACTAAGGACCACTCTTGCTATATCCCAAAGGTTTTGGATCATTGTGTTTTCATTTCCACTTTTTTCCATATATTTTCTTTGATTTTCTGGTTGACCCATTCATTATTTAGTAGACTGTTTTTTAATCTTCATGTATTTGTTGTCCATCTAAATTTCTGTCTTGTGGTTGACTTCTGGTTTCATAGTGCTGTGGTCAGGAAAGGTACATAGTATGGCTTTGAATGTTTTATACTTGTTGAGGCCTGATTTGTGACCTAGTATGTGCTCTATTCTGGAGAATTGTAAAGAATGTGTATTCTGCTGTTTTAGGATGAAATGTTCTGAATATACCTGTTAAATCCATCTGATCCAGTGTGTCATTCAAAGCTTTGTTTCCTTACTGATTTTCTGTTTCAATGATTTGTCTATTGCTGTAAGCTTTTCAAGTCTCCTGATATTACTATTATTATTATTATTATATTACCCCAACCAAGATCTCAAGATTGATACAATCAAGGTAAAAAACAGTGTGGTCACCAGGATTTTTCTTGTTACTCTTCTATGTTCACACCCACTACCCTCCCACCTCCACTACCTCCTTATCCCCTGACAACCAGTATTTTAGGAATGTTATATAAACGAAAGTATGCCTTTGGGTTTGTATGTAACCTGTGGCTTTGCTTTTAAGTCAACATACTTCTCTGGATATATATCCATGTTAATTCTAGTAGTTTGTTCCTTTTTATTGCTGAGTAGAATTTTATACCACAGTATTTTTAACCATTCATCTATTGAACAACATCTGGATTACTCCCATTTTACATTCCCACCAGCAGTGTATAAGTCACCCAGTTTCTCCATATTCTTGCCAGAATTTGGTGTCATTGATATTTATTTTTAATTTTAGCAATTTTGTTAGGTGTTAGTGTTAACTCATTGTGCTTTTTTAACTCCCATTTCCCTTCCCTAATGGCAAATGACATCAAACATCTTTTCATGTACTTATTTGTCACTTGTGTATCCTCATTGACAAAATATCTCATCATGTCTTTTGCCCATTTTCTAATGGAATTGTTTGTTTTTGTTTGTTTGTTACTGTTAAAATTTGAAAGTTCCTTATATATTCTAGATAATAGTCCTTTGTTAAATATATAATTTGCAAATGTTTTCTCACAGTCTTCCCAGTCTGTAGCAGGTCCTTTTATTGTGTTAGCAAGATCTTCTGAAGAGCAAAAGTCTTTAGTTTTGAAGCCCAATTTATCATTTTTTTCCTATTATGGATTGTGCTTTTGAAGCCTAGTCTAAGATTTTTTTTGTCTAGCCTTAGATCCTAAAAATTTTCTTCAATTTGCTCATGTTTTATAGTTTTATGTTTTAAAGTTAAGTCCATGATACATTTTTGAGTTAATTTTTTGCATAAGGTATGAGATGTTGGTCAAGATTTACTTATTTATTTATTTATTTAAGCTATGACTGTCCAGTTGTTCCAGCACCATGTTTTAAAATCCCATCTTTTTCTCCACTGAATGGGTTTTTCATCATTGTCAAAATTCAGTTGGTCATATTTGCATGGGCCTATTCCCATCTTTTCTGTTCTTTTCCATTGATGTATGTGTCCATTCTTCTGCCAATATAATGCAGTCTTGGTTACTATAGCTCTATAAAAGTCTTGAAATTGGGTAGAGTTATTCTTCCTTCCTTATTTTTCTTTTTCAAAATTTCTTTATTCTAGAATCAGAAGATGACAGTGACACAGGAGGACCCTAGGCTTGTCTTGTCCCATGAACACAACTAAATAACTATTAAATCATCCTACATACACCAGAAATCAAACTGAAGACCCACAGAACAAACTCCGCAACTACAGAGAGACAGGGAAACACACTGAAGAAGGTACAAAGTATGGAGATGTGATCTAAAGGGTAGATGGACAGTGGGTGCTGTGGAGGGGAGGGATCTGTGTTTTCAGAGTAGGATGAGAGAGAGAGGAACACTCAGGGTAACACACAAGGAGAGCCTGTCTCCAAAGACATTGGCTTGGAAAATGACAGGGGCTGAATTTCATGAGTTCTTGCAAACAGAAGGGCTTAAAGCCTAGAGTTTTAAAGGTCACCAGGCTTGGTTGGGATGGAGCCATGGGGGCAATGACCTGCTCCTGGGGAGAAGGCAGGCAAACAACCTGGGAGCAGAGAGTGTGGAAATAGCTATCTAAAGAATTCCTGGAGCACATGTTTGCTATTCTCAAGGGAGTCCCTAAGAGGCAGTATTCAAGGAGAAGCATCCCCAGGAACAAAGGAACTGCCCAGCTCCATTTACTTTCTCCAGGCTACAACATAGACATGGAGCTACCTGAGGGAAGTAGCTAGGCATGGACACTGGCTGCCTAACTTGCTTACACCAAGCCTACCCCCCACTGTGTTCTGGCAGTCTGCCCTTCTCGGTCAAGCTTGCCTCACTCCCAGGACAGCAGGACCCTCCCCAAGAACACCAGCACATACCCTGCCCACACCACATCTCCTGGCCACACCTGTTTTGCAGTGCTCAGTTCTGGTGGAGTTGGTATCAGGACTCATTTCATAAGGAGACCAGAGTACACCTAGTTAAAACTCAACACATTCAGGCCAGGAACCAAACACTGCCCACAGCAGGCAAGGAGAGCCTCTGAAGATGACTGGCCTGAAGGATAGAGCAGCCAAAACATAACAGCAGAGCTTGCACAGCATACACCAGAGACATTCCCTGAACTTCCAGACCCTAGACATTATATTGCCTCTTTTTCACTAGGCCATTATTTCAAGAGAATGAGACATAACTAGCTTTTCTAACACAGCAGCAGAAGGCAGAGATTTAAACAAAAAGCCAAGAGGAGGCATTTGTCCCAAATGAAAGAACAAGAAAGGCCATGGCCAGGGATCTAAGCAAAACAGATATAAGTAACATGCTTGATGGAGAACTTTTTATTTATTTTTAAAGATTTATTTATTTCAGAGACAGAGAGAGACACTATGAACAGGGGGAGGGGCAGAGGGAGAAAAACTCAAGCAGACTCCACAGTGAGCATGGACCTGGACATGGGGCTCCATCTCAGGACCCTGAGATCATGACCTGAGTTGAAATTAAGAGTCAGATGCTTAACTGACTGAGCTAACCAGGCACCCCAATAGAGAATTTAAAGTAATGATCATAAGAATATTCACTAGGTTTGAGAAAAGAGTAAGACCCTAGTAAGACACTAGGTAAGAGACCCTAACCACAGAGGTAAAAGAGTTAAAAAAGAATGAGTCAGAGATGAAGAATGTAATAAATGAGTTTGGAAACAGGTTTGATGCAATGAACAGCAGGCTGGAGAAGCAGAGGAACAAATTAGTGATCTAGAAGACAAAATAATGGAAAATAATGAAGCTGAGCAAAAGAGGAAGAATTATGCAACATGAGAATAAATTTAGGGAGCTCAGTAACTCTATCAAACAAAGAAACATTCATATTATAGGAATCCCAGCAGAAGAGAGAAAAGAGAACAAAAAATTTATTTTAAGAAATAATAGCAGAAAACTTCCTTAATCTCAAGAAGGAAACAAACATCCAGATTTAGGAGGCACAGAGAATTCCTATCAAAATCAACAGAAGCAGGCCAATAGTAAGACATATTGTAATTAAATATGCAAAATATAATGATAAAGAAAAAAATCTTAAAAGCAAGAAGAGAAAGGAATCTTTAACTTACAAATGAAAACTCATAATGGTAGCTGGAGACTTCTCAACAGAAAATTGTCCAGCCCTGGGCACCTAGGTGGCTCAGTTGGTTAGGTGACTGCCTTCAGCTCAGGTCGTGATCCTGGAGTCCTGGGATTAAATCCCACATCAGGCTACCTGCTTGGCAGGGAGTCTGCTTCTCCCTCTGACTCTCCCTTCCTCTCATTCCTCTCTCTCTCTCATCCTTTCTCTCTCTCCCAAATGGATAAATAAAATCTTTTAAAAAAGAAAAAAGAAAGAAAGAAATTTGTCAAGCCAGGAGAGAGTAGCATGATATATTCAAAGTACTAAATGGGAAAAATTTGCAGGCAAGAATATTCTATCTAGCAAAGCTATCATTCAGAATAAGAGAGATAAAGAATTTCCCAAACAAAACATAAAGAAGTTCATGACCACTAAACCAGCCCTGCAAGAAATATTAAAGGGGACTCTGAGCACAAAAGAGAGATTAAAAAGTGACAAAGAAAAGAAAGGATCAGAGAAAAGCTCCAGAAACAATGACCAAACAAATAATAAAATGGCACTAAATACATATCCATCAATAATTACATTGAATGTAAACGGACTAAATATATCAATCAAAGCAATAGGATGTCAGAATAGATAAACAAACAAGACCCATCTAAAGGCTGCCTATAAGAGACTCATTTTAGACTTAAAGCCTCCTGAAGATTAAAAGTGAGGGGACAGAGAAACATTTTTCATGCAAATGGATGTCAAAAGAAAGCTAGAGCAGCAATACTTCTATAAGAAAAACTAGACTTCAAAATAAATACTAAAAAAGAAACAAAGAACACTGTATAATCATAAAGGGTACAACCCAACAAAATATAACAATTGTAAATATTTGCACACCCAACATGGGAGCACCCAAATACATAAAATGGTTAATAACAAAAATAAATGATAAAAACATAGTAATATCAGGGGACTTGAAAAGCTTACAGCAATAGACAAATCATTGAAACAGAAAATCAGTAAGGAAACAAAGCTTTGAATGACACACTGGACCAGATGGATTTAACAGGTATATTCAGAACATTTCATCCTAAAACAGCAGAATACACATTCTTTACAATTCTCCAGAATAGAGCACATACTAGGTCACAAATCAGGCCTCAACAAGTATAAAACATTCAAAGCCATACTATGCACCTTTTCTGACCACAGCACTATGAAACCAGAAGTCAACCACAAGACAGAAATTTAGATGGACAACAAATACATGAAGATTAAAAAACAGTCTACTAAATAATGAATGGGTCAACCAGAAAATCAAAGAAAATATATGGAAAAAAGTGGAAATGAAAACACAATGATCCAAAACCTTTGGGATATAGCAAGAGTGGTCCTAAGAGGGAAGTATACAGCCTACCTTAAGAAGCAAGAAAAATCTCATATATACAACCTAGCCCTACACCTAAAGGAGCTAGAAAAATAATACACAAAGCCTGAAGCCATAAGAAGGAAGGAAATAACAAAGATTAGAGCAGAAATAAATCATTTAGAAATTAAACAACAACAATAGAACAGATCAATAAAATCAGGAGCTGGTTCTTTGAAAAAATAAAATTGATAAACCTCTAGCCAGATTTATCAAAAAGAAAACACAAAGGCCCCAAATAAATAAAATCATAAATGAGAGCAGAGAAACAACAACAAACACCACAGAAATACAAACAATTATAAGAGAATATTATGAAAATAACTACATGACAACAAATTGGACAACCTAGAAGAAATGGACACATTTCTAGAAACATAGAAACTACCAAAACTGAAACAGGAAGAAATACAAAATTTGAACTGACCAATAACCAGCAAAGAAACAGAATCACTAACCAAAAAACTCCCAAAAACCAAAACGTCCAGGGCCAGATGGTTTCACTAGCAAATTCTAGCACACATTTAAAGAGGAGTTAATACCATTATTTCCAAACTATTCTAGAAAAATAGAAAAGGAAGAAAAACTTCCAAAATCATTCATGAGGCCAGCATTATCCTGACACCAAAACCGGATAAAAACTTCACTAAAATTGAACTACAGGCCAATATCCCTGATGAACATGGATGCAAAAATTCTCAATAAAATACTAGCAAAGAGAATCCAACAATACATTAAAAGAATCATTCACCAAGATCAAATGAGATTTACTCCAATGTTGCAAGGGTGGTTCAGTATTCACAAATCAATCACTATGATACACCACTTTAATAATAGAAAGAATAAGAACCATTTGATCATTTCGATAGATGTTGAATAAAGCAAAATATCCACTCATGATAAAGTAGGTTTAGAGGGAACATACCTGAACATAATAAAGGCCATCTATGAAAAACAGCTAATATCATCCTTAATGGGGGAAACTGAGAGTTTTTCCCCATGGTCAGGAACAAGACAGGATGTCCACTCTCAGCATTACTTAACACAGTACTAGAAGTACTAGCTCCAGCCATCAGATAACACAAAGAAATAAAAGGCATCTAGATCGGCAAGGAAAAAGTCAAACTTTCACCTTTTGGAGACAACATGATAGTCTATGCAGAAAACCCGAATGATTCCACCAAAAAACGGATAGAACTGATAAAGAAACTCAATGAAGTCTCAGGATACAAAATCAATGTACAGAAATCTGTTGCATTTCTATATATCAATAATGAAGCAACAGAAAGAGAAATTAAGGAATCAATCCCATTTACAATTACTCTAAAAACAGTAATACACCTAGAAATAAACCTAACCAAAGAAATGAAAGACCTGTACTCTGAAAACTATGAAGCTCTGATCAACAGAACTGAAAAGAACAAAAAGAAATGGAAAAACATTCTATGTTCATGGATTGGAAGAAAAAATATTGTCAAAATATCTACACTACCCAAAGTAATCTACATATTCGATGAAGCCACTACCATTTTTCATAGAACTAGAACAAATGATCCTAAACTTTGTATGGAACTACAAAAGACTCTAAAGAGCCAAAGAAACCTTGAAAAGGAAAAGGCAAAGTTGGAGGCATCATAATTTTGGATTTTGAATTATATTATAAAGCTCTGGTGATCAAGACAATATGGCACTGACACAAAAATAGAACCATGGATCAATAGAACTGAATCGAAAACCCAGAAAGGAACCCAGAACTATATGGTCAATTAATCTTCAAACAAAGCAGGAAAGAATATCCAATGGAAAAAGGAGAGTCTCTTCAACAAATGTGTTGGGAATACTGGACAGGAACATGCAAAAGAATGAAACCAGATCACTTTCTTACACCATACACAAAAATAAATTCAAAATGGATTAAAGACTTAAATGTGAGGCCTGAAACTATCAAAGTCCTAGAGGAGAACACAGGCAGCAATCTATTTGACATCAGCCATAAACTTCCTTCTAGGTATGTCTCCGGAGGCAAAAGAAATAAAAACAAAAATAAACTATTGTGTCTCCATCAAAATAAAAACCTTCTGCACAGCAAAGGGAACAATCAACAAAACTAGAAGGCAGCCTTCAGAATGGGAGGAGATATTTACAAATGACATATCTGATAAAGGGTTAGTTTCCAAAATATAAAAAGAAGTTCTAGAACTCAACACTCCCCCCAAAATAATCCAACTAAAAAATGGGCAGAACACATGAATAGACATTTTTCCTAAGAAGACATACATAGCCAGGAGACACATAAAAAGATGCTCAACATCACTCATCATCAGAGAAAAACAAATCAAAACTACAATGAGATATCACTGCAAACCTGTCAGAGTGGCTAAAACAAGAAAACATAAGAAACAATTGTTGGCAAGGATGTGGGAAAAAAGGAACACTCTTGCATCATGGTGGGAATGCAGTCTGGTGCAGCTACTGTGGAAAGCAGTATGAAGAGTCTTCAAAAAGTTAAAACAGAACTACCTTATGACCCAGCAATTGCCCTAATAAGTATTTACCTCAAAGATACAAATGTACTGATCTGAAGGGGCATCTGCTCTTCAATGTTTATAGCACCAATGTCCACAATAGCCAAACTATGGAAGGAACCCAGATGTCCATCAACAGATGAATGAATAAAGAAGCTGTGGTATAGTGCTCACTTCAGCAGCACACATACTAAAATTAGAATGATATAGAGAAGATAAACATGGCCCCTACACAAGGATGACATGCAAATCCATGAAGTGTTTCATATTCGTATGGTTTTACTCACATGTGGAATATAAGAAATGTGCAGAGGGCCATAAGTGAAGGGAGGAAAAACTGAATGGGAAGAAATCAGAGAATGAGATAAACCATGAGAGAGACTCTTAACCCTGGGAAACAAACTGAGGGCTGCTGAAGGGGAGGTTGGTGATGGGACGGGGTAACAGGGTGATGTGTATTGAAGAGGGCACGTGACATGATGAGCACTGGGTGTTATACACAACTGATGCATCATTGAACACTACACCTGAAACTAATGATGTCTTATATGTTGGCTAATTGAATTTTAAAAAAAGAAGTGATACACACAATGGCATATTACTCAACCTTAAAGAAAAGAACGACATCTTGCCATTTTGCAATGATGTAGATGGAGCTAGAGAGGATAACGCTAAGGAAATAAGTCAGAGAATGACACATACCATACAATTTCATTCATATGTGGACTTTAAGAAACAAAAGAGATGAGAGAAAGGGGAAAAAAAAAAAAGAATAGAGAGGCAAACCAAGAAACGTATTCTTAACTATGGACAACAAACTGATGGACACCAGAGGGGAGGTGGGCAGTGGGATGGGTTAAATAGGTGATGGGGATTAAGGAGAACACTGTGATGAGCACTGGGTGCTGTAGGAAGTGTTGCATCAGTATATAGTACACTTGAAACTAATATTACACTGTTATGTTAACTAACTGGAATTTAATAACAACTTTAAGAAAAAGGAATGAATCAAAGGTAGGAGTATATAAAGACAATAGCCTACAATACGTTGCTAAATTTGGGTTGAAATTTTAGACTACTATAGGTAAAAAAAAACATTTGTCAGTGATCTTTTTATAATTCCTAAAATGAAATCTAAGTATAACTTGACTTAAATGAAATCTAGATATTATTTGACTTGAACTGAGTTCTCTTTCAAAAACAACATTTTTTAAAAAGTAGCAATGAAATTGAAAAGAGGAGAAAAGATTGCTTTCATAGCAACATTTAGAATTTCTTGTAAAAATCATCTTTATTTCCTATAAGTATGGAAATTTTTAAAAAATGTCAACTTGAAAAAACTTGCTTTATTCTAGTTCTTTGTATGCTATAAATTTTAGAATGATATTGTCAATATCTACAAAAAAACAAAAAAAAGAAAACAAAAACCTTGCTGGAATTTTGATAGGAATTACATTAAAATTTCCAATCCACAAACAAACAAAATGTCTCTACTTTCTTAGTTTTTGGTTTTTTTTTTCCTTTCATCAGCCTTGTATAGTTTTCCACCTACAAGTCCTTTTTGTTAGATAAACACCTAAGTATATAATTTGGGGGTTGAGTGTAAATGGAATTATACTATAATTTGAGCGACACTGTGCTCACTTCTAATATGTGGAAGTATGACATATTTATCTTATTTCCTATGACCTGTTGAACACCCTCATTATTTCTAGGAGTTTTTGGAGGTTCCTTATTTCCTATGCAGACAATCATGTCTTCTGAAAATAGGGACAGTTGTATTCCTCTCAGTTCTGTATTGTTTTTATTTTGCTTTTTTTACTTTCTTACGCTAGCTAGAATATCCAACATTATGTTGAATTAGTGTGGTGAGAGTGGACATCCTTGCTTCCTTCCTGATCTTAGAAGAAAGGATTCAGTTCTGTACCATTAAGTATAAAGTTAGCCATGCTAAGTTTGTTTCCTTGTTGTTTTTTAGATGGTCATCATCAAGTTGAGGAAGTTTCTCTATATAGTTACTTTTCTGACAGTTTTATCAGGAACTGGCATTGCATTTTTTTCTAATTATTTTTCTGTATTAATGGATCATACAACTTTTCTTCTTTTTCCTTAATATGGTAGATGATATTTGATTTTTACATTTGAGACATCATTGCATCTCTAGAATAAACCTTGCTCGGTCAAGATGTAGAACACTTTTTATATATTGTTGAAACCTACTTGCAAGTATTTTTAAGGATTTTTGCATTGATTTTCATGAAGAATATTGGTCTGTAGTTTTCTTTTTTATACTGTCATCTGGTTTTGGTATCAAGGTAATACTAGCTTCATAAAATGAATTCCTTTCTATTATTTTTAGAAAAGACTGTACAAAATTGGTGTTATTATCTCTTTAAACTCTGGTAGGATTTTCCAGTGAAACCATCTGGGTGTGAAGATTTCTATTTGGGTTATTTTAAAGTAATGAATTGTGTTTTCTTATTGGCTAGAGCTACACAGCTTTAGCTCTGTCACACAAATATTAATATGCTGTATTTTTATTTTCAATTCCATGTATTTTTTGAGTCAACTCCTTTGATTCATGAATTATTAACAAGTATGTTTAGTTTCCAAATGTTCAGGGATTTTTCTGTTATCTCTCCATTGCTCATTTCTGGTTTGATTCCACTGTGGTCAGAGAATACCTTCTGTATAATCCAGTTCTTTTAACTGATGAAGTTTGTTTCTAGGTGACTGGTATCTAATGCTCCAAGTCTGGGGTACAAGAGATAAAAAGAAAACCAGAGACAGACACCACTGTGTTCTTCCTCAGGTCCTGAGTCCCTAGCCAGTCCACCTTCTTCCAGAAGAGGAAGGCAAAGCCTTGTTTTATCAAGGCATTTGGCTAGCTATTTGGTTGTGGTAGTGGTGGAAATGATGGCTGTTAGCATATGGCCAAAGTAAGATATGTGAGTGTGTGTTTGTGTTGGGTCATACCACTTAATAAATTCCTACATAAATCTATATGTATGAATAAAGAACTCATAGGAAAGTAATCAAACAATAGCATATTTTGAGAAAATATAATTAAAGAGAAAATTTCAGGATAGATGAAGAACTAGAAGTATGTGACTGAAAAAAATCAAAAACAGAAATGCAGATAAATATTACTAGCATTAAAAAAAATTTTCTACAAAGGAAGCATATGGAGTTAAAAGTACATAATCATGTATATAGAGTGTTTATTATTAAAAGGGCCTATTTAGCCAGAGCGCCTCCACCTCGGTTGAATAGCCATTTTGTTGTTTATGCAGTAAAACTTAAACTGACCCTGCCCCCCCCACTCCCCGTGGAACTTACTTAAAAGCAAGTCTGGGAAACCAGTAAAATATGGTCAACCGGTCCTTGATAACAGAGCCCAAATACAAGGGCGGGTCAGGTCAGGTGGAGATAACAGAGCCCAAATGCAGGGATGAGTTGGGTCAGGTGAAGACATCCAATCAGGGGAGTATGCACATTGTCTCCCTAGCTACCAAGGAGTGTGGGCTCCGCCTTTTGGGCACCTTTTGGGCGCCAATTCTGGTCAAGGAGATAGACTAGTTCAAATAGCTACTATGGGGTGAATTGTAATTCAATTGGCCTAGCATGACTGCATGTGTGACCTAGCATGACTGCAGCTTTCTCTGTGTGTTACAATCTCATTGGCCACCAGTGTGTGGCCAGGCTCAACCACATGGCCTTTGCTCTATAAAAGTTAGTCTGTGAGCCTGGGGGTGGTCGCCCTCTCTGTAAGAGGTGGCCCCGAATGGTCGGTTTGGTTCTCGATGCTTGGCACGAAATAAAGCTTTGCTTGACTTTCACTTTGTATCAGTCTCACTCCTTTGATTACGGACCTAACATTTATAAATACTTATGAGGAGGTCAGTAAGATTTGAACACACAGAAGAGGAAGCATACATAGGTAATTATTAAACTTTGTAACTAACAATTTAAACAGAAATTAAACAATAATTTTCTAGATGAAGTCTTTGAATATTTATTGTGTCACATGTTTACTACACACTAGATATCTGATTGGAACTTAAATTAGGCACATTTGATAGGAAGAAATTTTACAGCAATGATACAGTAACTTCCTTTAAGACAAGAAATAGCCATCCGGGTTCCTGCTACCAAGAAACACATTGCCAATACGGCAGTAAACAAGCTTATATATTTCCTCCAGCACCTATATGATCATTTACAAGTAAAGAACATGATTATGCCCTTTCATATAAACTTCATATTCATTGTGAAGTAAGCTAAAGGGTAGTGAAGTTCTATATCCCCTTTCCGCAAGATCTCTCAGCCTCCCCCGAGGTCAGCAAACTTTCTCTGAAATGCCAGATAAAGCAAAATATCTCAGGCTTTGTAGGCCACAGGATCTCTGTTGCAACAATCTGACATTGCATTTGTCAGGAAGGAAAAACTTTCCTGAAACCTCTTAAATTTGTACTTGGGGCTGCAAATTAAACTGACAAAAGACCGATTAGCAAGAGAAAAGACAAGGTTAATTGTTTTGTTAGTTCACAGGACAACTCACAGAAAATGTGGCTGAAAGATGAGGTTAGAATTTGGGGCCTCTGTACCATCTTAATGTGGGAAAAGGTGGAGGAGAAAGAATACTTACGGGAAAACAAATCACTCAGTAAAGGTAAATGGACACTTAGGAAGATAGGTAGGAGATATGATAGTTTTGTAACAATTTCTTTTTAGGCAATTTCTTATCCCAGTACTGACTTCTCATCTCCTTGATAGGAGTCATCTTCCCTGGTTATGAAATTCTGGGGAAGGGAGTTATAACAGTTGAATTCTTTGGGGAGGTTTTGCTTTTAGGCAGGTAAGGGGAGTTCAAACAAAGCCTTTTTTGCATCTTTTAACTCTCAAATGTCTTCAGCTCAAAATAATCCTTATGTCACAGTAGTGTATTCTGGAGCCCTTCACAGTGTTATTGTGAAAGCAGTCATAGACAATATATAAATGAACGGGGAAATCCATGTTCCAATATAACTTTACTTGCAAAAACAGGCATCAGCAAGGGGCGTGGGGAGTACAGTTTGCAGAGCCCCATTGTAGATTTTCTCTATAATTTCAGATACACACATTAAATATAGACAATACTTAAGTAGTTAACTTCAGTTAGTAATAGTTCAAAGATTAATTTTGTTAACAGTGAAGGTGACTTAATTTCCTTAATTTCCTTTCATAGTTTGTCAAGAGGCTCCAATATTGTATTTCCACAGTATTTATAATGCTGTTTTTGAAAAAGGGAACAACAATGGCATAAAATGTTTAGAGAATTGGGTAATAATTGTCTATGTGAAAAAAAAAGTGACTTTGAAAACAAACATAGCTCAGATTTCTGGCTTTGCCAGTTGTAGGTCCAGGGGAAATGATGTCTGCAAGCCTTAGTTTCTTCATTTATAAAAGAGAAAGAACAATACATATTTCATAGGGTTATTGTGAATATTAAACCAAAAATACATAAAAGGGGTTAGCACACTCCCTAGCATGGAGTAACATCCAAATAACTCATGGCCAAGTTATTGTTTATAGCTTATTCTTCATTACTAAAGAGAAGTTTTATTGGACAATGAAGAAATGAGCATTTGGATTATGCTATTTATCCCTGTAATAGATTTGATATCTGCACCTTGAACCATTCAGTTTAATAATGATGATCATTACCACTTAAAAACAAATGTGGTCTATATTTTATAACCAAGAACATCCCATATTATTTTGTTCAGCATTCTGAACAAAGAACTTGTCCTCAAGCCTACTAGGTACTTAAGATGAAAGAAAGTCCTGGACTCGTACTAATGAAATAGGCACAAGCGGCAGTCTCAAAATTGACCATTTGAAAGGTGAGGAGTCTAAATCATTTATCACCATAAGGTCGGACCGCAGAACCTGCGCCCTTTTTTTGGGACTTTCTAGTGGTATGTAGGGTGACTAGTAACTGAATAAGAGTAATGCATTAAATTACAATAGGATGAGGTAAACCATTAAGCATAGCAGAACCTGATGACATCACAGTCTCAAAATCTCCTCTAAAAGTCAGAAATTCTTTATTCATCCTTATCTCTCATCAGGGGGCATTGACACACTAATGACACCTGGGTTTCTTTCAAAGCAGTGGATTTTGGACAGGATTAGAAGTTGGCTTGGTTTTTGCTGTTGTTGTTGTTGTTGTTGTTGTTTTTCCCTTTCAGTGGTTCACAGCCCCAATTAAGAGCAAAATTAGCCACTATCAGGGGATGGATGATTCTTTCCACAGAAGACTTCTTCCCAGTAAATTTGAATTGCAAATGTCAAAACCCCTAAAGAAAATGAAGGCAAAATAAATAAAGAGTGAAGTTTTTTTTAAAGAGCAGCAGTAATTCATTATCAAGCAATTAGCCTTGCCATAAGCTCCCATTTCTCAGTTTAAAATATTTTGGTCAATATTGGCAATATAATTATGATAAAGGTTGAAGACACCAAGCAGCACTCAAATGTTAACCATTTACAAATAATTTGTCTTTAATGACAGACAGGAGAGCATCTAATTACACTCAGCATTTTCAAGAACGGCTGACTATTTGCCAAACAGCACTCCATTTGATTGCCTTTAAAGTGCAGCCCTGGGTAGTTAAAGGGAAAATAGGATTTTTGGCTCCAGGTAATTAACTTCCTTCCCCCACTGTTCCATCCTGAGGCCCTAATGAAGGCCCTTTGAAGTCTTCATTACCAATGGGTATTTGTCAAGGCCAAAATAATAATGCACAGACCTAAGTCCTTCAAATAACAGTTTCCTTTATCATTCCTCTGTAAAATCTTTGAAATGACTAATGATGGCCTGAAAGGTGCAAAGGGCAAGACTCATGGCCTGAAATGAGGCAAGTCATCTGGAGGGTGGGGACAGGACACCCAAAGAAAGGAAAGTAATTCTGAACTGAAGGAGGAGAAAGAGGGATTATTTGAGATCTAGATTGTTTTCAACAAAGGCTCATTCTTCAAAGCTTTGTGAAAGAGTCTAAAGGGGAAAAAAAATATGAGAGTATGAAAAGTAAAGATAACTGAAAAAAATTAATGATATTTTCAAATACAAACATGATCATAGGAATTCATTATTGACTGAATGGGCCCATATTTAGGAATATTTGGTTTGAAATAGGAATAAGAGTGAAATCAGTCACAGATTTGGTCTGCTCCATTTGTCTCAGAGATCATTAGATCTATTTCCAGCACTTCTTTTTCTCCTGAGAGTCCAGCATTTATAGAATCTATTTGAAGATAACTCAGAAGTGTATTTCATGGGCTCTTGATAGGCTGACTTAACCACGTGCCAATGTTCCATGGATTTTCTCAAAACCCCTTCCTTTATTAATTAAGGTACATGAAGAGACTCTGAATCACCGACTTGCCAGGCTTAGACTTTTCTGCCCAGCTTCTACAGTATTCTATTCAACACAAGTTTCTTAGAGCTGTTAATGAGCTCTCTAATTTTGACACATACTGGGGTCTCATATATGCTTATGTCTTTTTCAGAACATTCCAAATAGAAGAGAACCAGCATTGCTGAAATAACTCTCCTTCTGTGACATTATCATTTTCTCTCTTTAACCTATGAGCTTTTGTGTGGATGAAGGATAATTTAAGTCAGTTAGCGCCCTCTTGGTTTCAATTCCTAACAAGCAGCCTAGACTTCACCTTCACCATTCCCTTCTTCACCACAATGTAATAACATATATATGGCTATATACATATCTTCGCATAGAGAACCATATATAAATGGCTGGTTCTTTCATTCCATTTTGCTTAAAACAAAAGAAATTTATTCTCTCACAGTTCTCTAGGTTCAGAGTCCCAAACCAAGCTGTTGACAGTGCCATAGGCCCTTCAAACCCCTAGAGGACAATCTGTGTTTGTATCTTTCAGTTTCCTGTGGCCCCAGGTGTTCCTCGGCTTGTTACAGCAGAGTTTTTAATCTTTGCCTCTGTCTTGGTGGCCATCTTCCCTCCGTGTCTGTGTCTCCTCTCTGTATAAGGATACTCATCATATTAGATTAAGGGGCCCACCGTACTCCAGCATGATCTCACTTTAACTAGTTACTTCTATAAGAACCCTATTTCCAAATAAAATTACATTCTGAGGAACTAAGAGTCAGGACATCAACATATTATTTTGTGGGACATGATTCCACCCTATAGCACTAGAGAAAAAAAAACCTCATGTATTTCCTGCCATAGAGATTGTTCCTTTATTCATTTCACAGATATTTTTTCAGCAATTCTTTTTTTTTTGTTACATGCAATGCTAGGTTCGGGCAATAAAAATGAATTAGACTTATTAGTTCTTATCTGAAAGGAAATACAGAAACAAACAATTAAAAGTATGTTTAAATGCAATACTGGTGCTATGACCAGAGTGCCATGGAAACAAAGATTAGTGTGTGATTAATTCTGCCTGTGCGACCAGGCCAGCAATTACAAAGATGATTTTTTTGAAGTTAATATTAATGGAAATATAAGAGCTAAGCAGGCAGAAAGATCAGCGGAAGGATTCCAGCTAGGAGTCCACTCAGTACACATATATTGAGCACCTGCTGTGTGCTAAACAGACGAGTTGGGTGTTGGCATACAGACATAATTTGTGTTTGTTTCTGGGGATAGAGACATTAAATGCTCCTGTCTTGACAAAATATTAATTTAGTAAGGAAGTAAGTAAGAAAGTAAGTAAGAAAAGTAAACAGAAAATCTTAATAGAATGTGATAGGCCTATGATGGGGCTATAAAGGAGTAGAGGAAGAGAAATAATTAGGTTTGAACACCATGTTAAATGACTTGGCAATATCATGAAGACTATTCTATAGGAAGTCACATGATTTGACATTTTGCTAAAACAAAAAAAAAAAAAAAAAAAAAGAAAAAGACTCCTATCCAGCTTTCCATTGCAGAATGAAGGCTACTTCAGACAGTGAGTAGTGCAATGTCGTTCTTGTTTTTATTTCATTTTTAAATTCATATTTTCATATGGCCATACCCATTTGCCCTTTGCGAGGTACTGCTTGGATGTTGTGTTTTTTATCAGCATCCATCAGTGAGCTACCCACGGTCTAACACAAACAGATAGTAAGGAAGGAGTAAGTCAGAGCCAAATCTCTGTCTTTCTCTTGGAATTCAAGCTATGAACAAATGGAGAGGGAAAGAAAATACCACATCTATACGTCTTTGGTAATATGAGCTTGAATTTAAAGTTTTTCTGAGCATTATTAAAAATGTAATCTCCTTTTGAATCACTGGCTTCTGTGGTAAGAAAGGATTTGGGTAGAATCTTCATTAACCAGACTCCAGAGTTTGTACTAAACATATTTTCTCATGATTACCTTTGTTTTAAGGGTATTTCAGAAATCACAATTTTATATAAATAGACATGTGAAAATTATAAGGAATTTATTTATTTATCTACATGAGGATACATGTTATGACTTCACCTTTTTAAATGCATATGCATGAAGTTCTGTAATACATTGATCTCTGGAATTCACCTAAAGAAAAATGACAGAGAGAACTCCTAAATTGGTAATCATAAGCATAAAGCCCTATTTTCAAGGAAAAATTTTTCTCCACCCTCTTAGTTAATTCTTGGAGACCTGTGAATGAAACTGACAGAAGCAGATTAGGAAGAGAAAAAAAAAAAAAAACTGATTTTAATGCATAAAGAACATAAGGGACTTCACCAAGAAATGCGACTCAGTGTGCTGGTTGGAATTTAGGAATCATAGACTAAAGGGATAAGGAGAAGAAGGGGGTGTATAGAGAAAGACACTTAAGGGAAAACAAATAACTTTTTGGTAAAATAAATAAGCCCTCAGGAGAACAGATGGGCAAGATGATAGTTTTGTGACAAGGTCTTTTCTCTGTGCTACTGACTTCTTTTTTTGTTTCTGATGATAAGAATCTGTCTTTCCTGGTTACTCTCTAGGAGGGGATTTATGACAATTGAGTTCTTTTGGGAGGCTCTGCTTTTAGGCAGATAAGAGATTTCAGAAACTCAAATGCCTTCAGCTTAAAATAATTGCTATGCCACCGTGGCATATTTGAGATCCCTTCAGGAGAACAGAAAGACGGGTACAGGGTCTTGACAAAAAAGTGGAGACAATGGGATCCTCACTCTATTCTAAGTACCCTAAGGCTAAAAATAATAATCTAATTGTCCCATGCTTCCACTTTGTAAGTGGGTGGCTACCACACCCAATGTAGTGTTTACATTTCCTCAGGTTTCACCTCCAAGTTTTAACTCCTGGAATAATGAGCCAGCAGCTTTTGTTCTTGTCTCTCTTGTCCTTTATTACTCTTTGCTTTTTACAGGGAAGAATAATAAATAGCTTAAATTAGCCAAAATCCTCTCTGTCTCAATTATATTCTAACTAGATTTGCAGTTTAAAAAAAAAAAAAAAAAAGTCCACTCCTGATAGTTCTGATAGTTAAAGAATTTTAATTAGGACTTTGACAACCGAACGCAGTCCAGCCCTGAGTGTGCTGGGTAACTGAGGGGAAGCAGAAACATCCAGAGTGTGGGCAGTGAGCCTGGGGATATTGTCAGGGATGGTAGGGGACACAAAGAACCCACCTGGAGAGGTTGCCTGTGCTTCCAGTACTTGGAGGAGAAGGAATTTTCAGAGAGTGGTGATAGAGACAGCTCCGGGTGGGAGGTGGGGCAGGGTAAGGGTTCCTATGCACTTCGACCATTACATTCTCTCCTCACAGGCTGATTATGACACCACTACTATCAAACATTCTCTGAAATTGTCTGTACTAAACATATGTGATGCAAAATGTAACCTGAAGGTTTTTTTATTTTTCTGTAAAGATACTAAAAGCTTATTTCTCTCTCTTCCGTGGACCAATGCCGTCTTGCTCTCTATAGTTCCATCATAAATTCTGTGGCTATAGCTTCTATTCTTTTCAATTTTTTTTACTCACTTTTATATACAGTTGAGAGATTTTAAAGGCACTTTCATTTCCTGAATATAAAAACTGAAGTGTAACTGAAATCCCGAGAAGAGCAAACTATGTCTGTCACACCCCATTACCTTCTACATTGTTTGTGATTACTGGGCTTGAACCTAACAAAAGGCTTCGTTAGAAACCAAGGGCAAGATCCCACCTTTTTGAAAGAATCTATTAAACAAAACAAAACCCATGCGATTTGGGTGGAAAAAAAAAGAAAGAAGTAGCTGACCCATTTTTAGCATGCTAAAATAAACCACCAGCACCATCTATCAGGAGATTTCAAACAATGGCAGTAGCATGCACCTAATCCAGATGGAAAGGTGATCTGAGTTAAACTGTCAGTATGCTCACAGTCTTTAGTTAATTTATTAATTGGTGTCCAGTTCAAACTCAATTCACACTTGTTGCATGCAAAATATAGAAAATATATGTGCAGTGTGCACATATGTGTATATGCATTTATGTGTGAATACATCCACACTCTGGAAAGTGGGGCAAACACAAGTTCAAACATGATTAAGGTGAGTCTAAAAAACACACATTTTTAAAAATTTTATTTCTTTTCAGTGTTCCAAGATTCATTGTTTATGCACTACACCCAGTGCTCCATGCAATAAGTGCCCTCCATAATACCCACCACCAGGTTCACCCAACCCCCACATGACTCCCCTCCAAAACCCTCAGTTTGTTTCTCAGAGTCCCCTGTCTCTCATGGTTTGTCTCCCCCTCCGATTTCCCCCAACTCACTTCTCTCCATCTCCCAATGTCCTCCATATTATTCCCTATGCTCCACAAGTAAGTGAAACCATATGATAATTGATTCTATCTGCTTGACTTATTTCACTCAGCATACTCTCCTCCAGTCCCATCCATGTTGATACAAACGTTGGGTATTCATCCTTTCTGATGAAGGCGTAATACTCCATTGTATATATGGACCATATCTTCTTTATCCATTTGTCAGTTGAAGGGCATCTTGATTCTTTCCACAGTTTGGCAACTATAGCCATTGCTGCTATGAATATTGGGGTTCAGATGGCCCTTCTTTTCACTACATCTGTATCTTTGGGGTAAATACCTAGTAGTGCAATTGCAGGGTTATGAGGAAGCTCTATTTTTAATTTCTTTCTTTTTTTTTTTTTTTTTTTAAAGATTTTATTTATTTATTTGAGAGAGAGAGAGAGACAGTGAGAGAGAGCACAAGCGAAGAGAAGGTCAGAGAGAGAAGCAGACTCCCCGTGGAGCTGGGAGCCCGATGCGGGACTCGATCCCAGGACTCCAGGATCATGACCTGAGCCGAAGGCAGTCGTCCAACCAACTGAGCCACCCAGGCGTCCCTCTATTTTTAATTTCTTAAGGAATCTCCACACTGTTTTCCAAAATGGCTGCACCAACTTGCATTCCCACCCACAGTATAAGAGGGTTCCCCTTTCTCTACATCCTCTCCAACACATGTTGCTTACTGTCTTGTTACTTTTTGTCATTCTAACTGGTGTAAGGTGGTATCTCAATGTAGTTTTGATTTGAATCTCCCTGATGGCTAGTGATGATGAACATTTTTTCATGTGTCTATTAGCCATTTGTATGTCTTCTTTGGAGAAATGTCTGTTCATGTCTTCTGCCCATTTTTTGACATGATTATCTGTTTTGTGTGTGTTGAGTTTGAGGAGTCCTTTATAGATCTTGGATATCAGCCCTTTGTCTATAGTGTCATTTGCAAATATCTTCTCCCATTCCCTGGGTTGCCTCTTTGTTTTGTTGACTGTTTCCTTTGCTGTGCAGAAGCTTTTGATCTTGATAAAGTTCCAAAATTTCATTTTTGCTTTTGTTTCCTTTGCCTTTGGAGACATATCTTGAAAGAAGTTGCTATGGCCAATGTTGAAGAGGTTACTGCCTATTTTCTCCTCTAGGATTTTGATAGATTCCTGCCTCACATTGAGTTCTTTTATCCATTTTGAGTTTATCTTTGTGTATGGTGTGAGAGAATGGTCTAGTTTCATTCTTCTACACATAGCTGTCCAATTTTTCCAGCACCATTTACTGAAGAGACTGTCTTTTTCCCACTGTATATTTTTCCCTACTTTGTCGAAGATTATTTTACCACAGAGTTGAGGGTCCATATCTGGCCTCTCTACTCTGTTCCACTGGTCTATGTAATAAACACACATTTTAAGGATTTTTCACATCCTAAATATGGGCTCTCAAGCTCCTAAGGGCAACAAAAGAAAGTTGAGTGGTTATAAGATTTGTAGTGGCCCAGAACCTAAAAATATGTCAATTGAAGTATTATATCTATTTGGAACAAATAATAAATACCCTCACAGAGCCCATGACTAATCAGAGTTGTGCTCTGGTTGTACTGTCCAACATATCCAGCAAGTTTCTATGACTAATATTGAAATAGGAAAGTGGAGACTTAAAAGTTAAGAACTACTTAAGGTAAGCATGGATATCCTCCTGTTATCACAAGTCCTAAAAGCCTGATGTTTGCAGTCTTCATTGAAGTTCTTTTCAGAAAATCAGGCTTTGTTGGGGTGCCTGGGTGGCTCAGTCAGTTAAGTGTCTGCCTTCGGCTCAGGTCCTGATCCCAGGGTCCTGGGATCGAGCCCCACATTAGGCTGCTTCCTGTTCAGCAAAGAGCCTGCTTCTCCTTCTCCCTCTCTTTGTACTTTCTCTCTCTCTGTCAAATAAGTAAATAAATTCTTTTTAAAAAATCAGACTTGCAATAAGAGAGTATATAACACATAAATATAATTATTTAACTTGAAATCTAGATCAAAAATAAGAAGAATGGGGCATTTTTGCTTGTTTTTTAGAAGTAAAACTTTCTAGCATTATTATTAGTCTATTTCCTTTCTCAGCTATCTCCTCTAAATGTCTACTTTCTATTTATCTGATCAAGAAGAGAAAGCATGAGTGACTTCATAAAAATGTTTCTTGTCCCAGTTCCTTATGCTATCCTGGACCATATAATGTTTTGAAGGTATTATTTTAGGAGACAAGAAATATGTGAAAACTCTGAAATCCCAAGCCAAACCATCTTATTTCCTCTGTGTATGAATCTCCTCTTGTCCTAAATTTCCCTAGCATTGGGAGAAGAGGCACAAATCAGGACTACAATCCAAGGAATATTATTGGTGTAAATATCCTTAGCTGCTGTAACATCTACTGTAGAGGCTGGTTAGAATCAACACTGTTAGTTTTGGAGAAAGAGCAAAGTATACTCTTTATTGTCTCGCTTTGGGTCTATATTAAAAGTGAGATATTTTATTCAGCAATTTTCCATCTAGTGACACAATAGAAATCATGATGGGTGATGGACAGGTGGATGATTGAGTTGTTTTTGAGATAAGAACTGCTTAGCGGAAGAGTTATGGACCAAAGCAGCCAATAAAACCATCTACAAAGAATAATGGACAGTGATGACAGAGCTATAAGCACAGCAGTAAACATTTTTAGCTCCCTTTCCTGTCATGGGGTGCATTTTCCTCTGCATTAACAAGGATTGGGTCAACACCTGCAATATAATGCATTTTAAATCTCAAATGTGAGCTCACCCTGCTCAAGAGAAAAAAATATTCTATCCGATTCCTCCTTCAACTTTGTGGAACCCTCATGATTGTGTAACTAACCAACAAACACAGGCAGCTGAGCATCACAAGAAGAAAATAAACTGAATTATGACAAATTCTTAGCATCTGGTAATCCCAACGTTTTACCTATAGAGATTAAATGATCTCATTGAAAAGATAGAACTTGACTTCTCCCTCAATGGCAAATAAAGTGAAAGTGCGGAGTGAGCATATTTTATTCCTGTCACTTCATTTCAGTTTCCATCAACTTATTTCCAAGAGATTATTGATGAGAAGTGGAGAAGAGTGGTGGGAGTAAGAGAGTCCTGACTTGAACTTAAGCTGCTGGTACTCTGGGACCTAACTGAGAAATCTGAAGAGTAAGAGAAGCTTAATTTTATGAGAGACTAAAAATTTCCTGGGAAATACTCAGGCTTAGAGACACTAACCAACCTATACTCTTTGGAAAACAAGAGCAAAGAGAGTCTGTCATTAAGATTGGTCCAGGGGATATGTAACAAAGGGAAGTGACCCATAAATAATAACAAAAATTTGACTTTTGTACGAACTTGGTAAGTCACAGGCAAACCAGAGGGGGACAAAAGAATTCCCTAGACTGTTTGGTTTTATGTGTTACATCTTCAAACAGGTATAAAACATTTTTGTATTCAGTGCATATTTAAAGAAGTCAAGGAGAAATTGCTTTTCTCTTTAATATTGCTTAAAAAACAGATTCACTTACTATTTCATTTCCATTGTCTGAATCAGACCTGGTGTCCTGCAAATAGTTTGCAAACCATTTCACTTTTATTTGGTACTTGATCTTCTTTAGCTCTCTTGTGAGTTTCTAAAACTTCATGAGAGGCACAGTAAGCTCTTGACAAAGATAGTAAAAGAAGATAATCAGTCTTAGTAAATAGCACCATGCTATGTACTATTTTTTTCAGGTTTTCAGTTAACTGTGATCACTGACTTTCAACTAACCAAAGTATGTGACCTTGCAAAAAGAATTGGCAAAAAAAATAACTATGTTAGTGAGGAGTTGGTGCTGTTGATATATTGTGGTACCATTTGGTTTATTTTTACCAACCTCTAATTGGGGCCCAGTCCATTTCACAAGGAGTAAACATCACAGTGTGCCAGTAATGTTTCATTTTTATTACATATGGGTAGCATTGCTGTACCGTGGCTGAACCATTCTTTTCTCTGTTTCTTCACAGAAAAAATTAGCAATGCTTGATACCTTCTATCTTTCTCAGAGAGAAACCTTCTCAGAGAGACCAACTGGTCTCCAACTTTCCGTTAGAGCAATACATAATTTAAGGGGTATCCTATTTCATTTTTCCCATGTTTATGTGAAATTCTTCCTTCAGCCTCTCTGTCCTTCCCTTAGTCCCTCCTCTCCATGGGAAAAGGATTGATGGATATGATTGATAATGAGGAAGATCTGATGCCTACTGGCTCCTGTTCTTCAGTTTGTGGGAAAGCAGTCCATACCCTAGAGGCCTTACTATCTCTGTCTCTGCTATCAGGGCTTGGTGGAGATAAGACTATGATTTCCCCTTGCAGCTTATCTGCATCAACAGCCTGCATACCTGCATTCCTAAAAAGAGTTTTCCAAAATCAGAACTCAGGCAATTGCTATATGGAGATCTGTGTAGAGTCATAAAACCAAGTTTTCTAATCTACCTCCATGGATTATAAAGCTAATATTTTAGCCTATATTTATCAAACTCTTATGTCTGTATTTCAACTGGCTCTAAACTTTGAGGGGAAGGAGGACTATGTACTATATTGGCCTTCCTGAAACCCTCAACTCATAGATCTACCACCTCCGAAGGTCTAGGGCATTGTTCCCAGAGAAGACAATGGACCCCGCAGATTTCCAGGATTCCATACAGGCCACCCAGGGCAGGAAAAAAAGCAGAAAATTGTAGATGGCATCTGGCCTCTGATTGAGAGTATTTATCGGAATATGAGATATTCTTTGGAAGCTCACTCAGAATAGGAAGTGGGAAGGATTTCCGAGGAGATGCAGTGAGCTTGGAATTACTTGTGGTGAACTATGGAATCAAAACATGTGAATCATTATATATAGGATCTCAGGCTAGTGAAATCTGGGGAAGGTTAGACCACCTGCATGTAGATCTTACGGTTTTAAGCAACTTATTTGTCCAAAGCACTTTTTTTGGTTTATGTCATTTACTTATTAGAATGTGTTAGTGAGATAGGCAGGATAAGCATGCTGTTTGTATTTCACGTGTGGGAAATGGAGGTGCGGAAGGCTAGACATGATGCTATGTTATATAGCTAGCAAAGAGTAGAGAAGGATCAGAAAATATATGTTCTCTAACTTCCAGGCTGACTTTGTAATACATCACTAAGTATTCCTTAAGTCTACAAATTCTCCACAAAAATGTTGGTACAGAATTTTGCAGGACTACCAAGTTATTTAGATGTATAACTGGATTCAAAATTAGAAAAATACTTTATAGCTTGGCGAATGTGATGTGCTCCCAGTGATCCCTGACTCTTGGTATTCACACCTGTGTATAGTCATTTCCCTTTGAGTATGAACAGGACCTGTGACTTGCTTCTAGCCAATAGAATCTGGCAAAGATGATGGATGTCACTTCTGTCATTAGGTTAGTAGGATTGTAGTTTCCATCTGCCAGAAGAGTCTCATTTTAGCTCTGTCTCTTCTGGCTTTGATGAAAAAATTGCCATATGAGCACAGCAAGGAACAGAGAGAGACCTCCAGCCAACAGCCAGCAAGGAACTGGGTCCTCACAACAATATGAACTTGGAAGTGGAGCCTTTTTTACTCAGGCTGCAGTGAGACCCCATCCCTCATGGATACTTTGTTTACAGCCTTGCAAGACCCTAAAGCAGGGGTCTCAGCTAAGCTGTGCCCTGATTCCAGACCATGGAAACTGTTAGGTAGTAAGTACGTGTTACTTTAAGCTGCTAAGTTTGTGGTAATTTATTAAGTGGCAGTAGATAACTAAATTGATTTTCAGTAAAACAACAGGAATCCTCTTGCAGGTATAAGCTCCAAAGAGCCTAATAATTACATTTCTTGTCACCAGCCTAGTTCATAGGTTACCCTCACTTGTATCAGCTAATATAATAACCATTGTGCCTGGTAATCTTGTGCAGCAGACATAATCATCTTACTGAGATATCTCTTACCTCCCTGGCAGAATTTAAAGCTCAGTTGTCTACCGCCAGGCACTACAAGGCCAAAATCATTTATTACAGAGCATTTAAGAATATTTCTGTATTAACAAGTCCTTGTCACATAAACATTAATGGCAAGCATAACTCAGTCTCAAGGTACCCTATGGAACATTTATCCTGAATTGCTTTACCAAGGCCTGGAAACAGGTGATCAAAATTCTCCTCTGATGATGTATGCAGCCTGAGACTACTGTGACAGAAGAAGGAAGGGAGAGAAAGAAAGAAAGAAAAAAAGAAGATATCAACCTCCTTACATTGTTCCGAGGCAGCTTTCTATCTGAGTGTCAATTTTTATTAAATATCTTTCATTCCTGTTTTTCCCCATGCAAGTATTGGAAATGAGAAAGAAATTGGTTTAATAATTTTCTGAAAAAATCAGCTAAATTCCAATGTTGTTTGATCACATCCAGTTACAAAAATGTCAAGTGCATTTCCATTTAGAGTGCTTGCTTAAACAGCCGTGCAAATGGGGAACACCCGAAAATCAGCATATATCACGAGAGAGTTTTGAATTTTTTTTCAGTACACACTTGCATTAATCCACTCTGTTACTCCTGAAAATAATGCATTTTTCCAGCACATCATTCCTTAAATGAGGGTGATCCATCACCACCAGAGATTCACCAGTGAGGCACATTAATAAAAGCGGACAGATTCAGTGTGTTTTCTTTGGGAAGGTTTGCTTCTAGTGAGTACAATGTTTGGTTGCTTATGCTGAAAATCCAACCCAGATGTTTCTACAACTCCTGTTTTCTTTACTAGGACATTTCCCTATATAATAGTCTATTATAATTCTCATTCTACTCTTCATTAGGAGCTTTTCATCTCAAAGTATTTCATGTGCTATAAGGGAATGGGATTTTTCTCCCCTCTTCTGAAAACTGGTGGATTAAAAAATGCTATAGTGACTAAACTAGACATCTTACTCTGATTAACTCAGGACTATAGTGTGATTAAAACAAACACATATGCATACATACATTCAAATACCCATTTGAACAGTAATCAGTGAAGCTCAGACATGTGGAATCCAGACAAATTTTACATTTTTATCACATATTTTTCAAAACTGAAATATTTCTTGACCACTTGTTTCCCGCAAATGAGTAATAATGGGGTGTATGGGAGAACTGAGTATTTAAATTTTGGTATTTAATTAGATTAAGAATTAGCTAAGCAGTATTTTATTGAATGAAATTATATGGTATTTCTCTTCTAACCAACCCACCCCTTTTTTATTTCATTCCACAATATGTATACGTTAAGCACCACTACTGACTTTGTGCCGTTTAATCTCTAATTCCTGCTACTATATTTTAGAATATGGACCTTCTACAGGGTGGGTGAATTTTTTGGCATAACTATATTTTAGCTTTAGTGAGAAGACTTCATTTTCTTGTGTTCATTTTGACAATTCCACACTTAAACTATTTAATGACTGAATGGAATATCTGTGCTTGAAATACTGCATAAAATATTTAATCATTTCAATAATACTGAGAATAAAAAATTTCTTAACCTATAAATTATCAAATATTCACTGCTAAACTATATAATATGTGTATAAAATCTAGAGTAATATAAAAACATAATGATGAGATTTATAGAAACCCCCTAGAGTGGATCATCTTTATTTGATGTTATTTTCAGTAAACAGGTTTGATGAAATTCAATCAAGTAAAAATAATTGATAAAGTGTGTGCTGATTAATCATAGCAACATACTTATGTGATAGATCCATGGGGGCCATACATTATTTGAAATATAATTTTCAAAAAATCAGTAGAAACTGTGCTGAGTATCTAATTGCATGAAGTTGCCAAGAAATGGGAAGGGTTTTAAAAGAGAAGAGAATGACCACAGACCAAGATTTAATATCAGGAAGAGTCATATGTCCCTATAAAAAGAAAAGTTGGCCTAAAGAGAAAAATGGTACATTCGAATCAGTTGAAACTGGAATTTTGAGTCAAACACTGAGTATGAAAGAATAACATGGTATGAAATAAAAGATCAGAAATAGATAAATTTTCATGTTGGATTTTTTTTCCTTGCAATTTTCTGAGGTTGCCTGAGAATTTCATAGTGTTCCAGAGCATAAGATCAAATTAGTAGTACTCATTTTTAATCACCAACTGCAGTTAGTATATAGAAAGTTACAAGTGAGTGGCACTCAACCCGAACTACTAGAACAATCTGGGTAAACAACAAAATGGAGTTTCAAAAAAAAAATCAGAGAATCAAATATTGCAAAGAACCTAAAACGAACAAAAATCCCACAAGTTATGAACACTTGGGAAGATGCTTTTACCACTACCAGGAATGAGAAGAGGAGGAATCTTCCCGAGATAAGGGCCAGGCATGTAGAAACCTGGCCAACTTCTAATGAACTTGCACAGCACTTTGTAGTCCAGTATAAGGATGAAAATCACATGACACCTTAACCAGAGTCTGTACCCACTCACCCCGTCTTTCTCCAAGTATTCACTGTGATGGGGTACACTGAAGCCTGGGGAAAGTGCAAGGAAGTTGAGATAGATACCCCTAAGGCAGTGGAATTTTTCCAAGGGCAAAGTAACTATCCACCAAAAGCTAGATCTAGGGAGGGAGAGTGATGAAAGAAATCCATAGAGGTCCTTTGAAATTTTGCTAACTACACTGCAGCTGTATGCCAAAGGCTGGGGATAGGGCAGGAGAAATCCTTCTGAGAATCTCTGGCCTTCACCAAGTGTCCCACAGCTCAGCTCTAAACTCTGAGGGCTGGGCTGCAGGACAGAGATTTCCCAGGGAGCAGGCCCAGAGAACAAAGAGAACACCTAAATGACCCAGAAAGCCGGAAGCTGGGTGTGAGTTAAAGAGATTACCAGACTCTTATTATTGCTCAGATCTCAAACCTTGCTAGAAGGAAACATTTTAAGTCAGTGTTTTAAAGTACTTTAAGTCATGGGGCACCTGGGTGGTTCAGTGAGTTAAGCTTTCAGCTCTTGGTTTTGGCTCAGGTCATAACTCAGGATCATGAACTCAAGGTCCTAAGATTGAGTCCCCCACCTCCCCATCTCTGTTGGGCCCCATGCTCAGCTTGGAGTCTGCTTAAGACTCTGTCTCCCTCTGTCCTTCCCCCAGTAAAATAAATAAATAAATCTCTAAAAAATATGTAAAGTACTTTAAGTTAGGGATGAATTGAATTTAACTAAAGGTGCACAAAAACTCAATTGAGAGTCAAACATGGATTAGGCTAACTTAGCCCACAAAACTAATACTTCACATAAAAAGGGCAGCCTTTTTGTGGATATAAATATTATTTACTTTGGTCTGTTATGTATAAAGTCTGTCATAAACAACAACAACAACAATAACAATAATAATAATGAAATACACAACAAAATAAACAATGTAACCATAGGTGTTGAGAGAAAATAAACAAAGGAAACAGAACTAGAATTGGCCTCAGTGCTGGAATTATCATAGACTTTAAAATAAGGAGGAGGATTTCCAGAGAAAAGATAGTGGAAAAGTGGGGGATCCTATTTCAGCCGGTCCCCTGAATTGAGCTGGATATATACCAGACCATTCTGAACACCCACGAAATCAACCTATGTTTTAAGAAGATAAATCTGGATCTTTACAAACAGATTACATCAACAGTTGGTCTGAAATTAAAACAGGAAGCCATGATTCTGTGGGCAGATATCAGAAGATAAATGGAATGGGGAGGGAGCCTCTGGGATCCTGCACCACTGGAGTGCAGAAGCCTCCCATCCTGGGGACAGAGCACAGACTCACAGACCAGTAGTGGCAGGAAAAGGACTTTTGGGCAGCCCTCCAGACTGAAACCTGCAACTGCAGGTGTGTGTGTGATCTGAAGGTGGCTGGCAGTTTTAGAAGCACAAAGAGCAGAGATGTGCCTGGACCTGGAAGCAAGGGCTGAGAGTGTTGCTGTGGGGTGCACAACCCAGGACACTGGTTTTTAGCAACAGGCAGAAATGGAGATGGTGTAGCCTGGAGTGGTCATTGGAGAGAAGACTGTGATCCTTCTGTTCTGAAACAGAGATTTGGATATGGTCGCTTTTGCTCTGACTCTTGGAAGAGATGCGGAAAGCCACAAGGGAAAGCCACCAGAGAAAGCCACCAGAGAACAAAAGTCCCCCCAAAACAGTTTTCACTGAGCCCATCCCCCCCACAGGGGGCAGAACAACTCTGCTCAAACAGGATTGCCTAAGTAACAGTATGGCAGGCCCTTCCCCCAGAAGACAGTCTGGAAGAACAAGAAGCTGACAACCCTAAGTTCCCTATAAAACAGGTGCATCTTACTTTGGTTGTGGTCAATAATCTGGACTCTGTACATTCCCTCAACCACTTCTCACCAGAATGACTAGGAAGGGGAACACCCAACACAGGAAAAATTCAGAGACTATGACCTCTGCCACAGAACTAATGAATATGGATATAAACAAGATATCAGAAATAGACATCAGGGTAACAGTTATGTCGTGACGGGCACGACAAATTGACCAGGAAATGTAAGGGTAAGAGGATGGTGAAAAGAAATTAAGAGACAAAGAGATGGGGACAGGAGGGACACTGAGGATGATGTCCAACAGTGCCAATTTTATTCCACATCTTACAAGCATTTATAAGGCAGATCACAACAGGAGGAGTAATACATCAGTACCTAGTCAGATAACCGCAAGTTTCTATAACAAGTTTACATTAACTACAAGCAAACCTCGTGATGCCAGGTAGTCCCGGCTAAAGCCATTAGCAAGACAATCAACCAGGGAGTGTGTTATGGGAGGTACAGGAACAGCAAGGACCAACTAATAACTCATAAACCTGACCATATTGTTCCCTTCTGTAGGGAGAGTGTGTGGGAAGTCACATGGGCGAGCGCACGATACATAGCACAGACCCTTTCTCAGTGTTACTCAACTTTCCCATCCTTAACCTTGTCAAGGTGTCTGGAATTTGAAGGAGACACAAGTCAGGGCCTGGTTTGATCCTCGACTCCAACCATGCCATAGCCTCCAACACAGTTATGCAGGCAATAGCTAGGATGGAGAAAACCATCGATGGTAACATAGATTCTCTAAGGGCAGAAATGAGAGCTGATCTAGCAGAACTTAAAAATGCTATCAGTGAGATCCAATCTAATCTAGATACTCTAACAGCTAGGAGAAATGAGGCAGAAGAATGAATTAGTGATCTAGAAGACAAACTGATAGAAAAGAAGGAACAGGAGGAGGCCTGGAACAAACAGCTTTAAATCCATGAAGACAGAATTAAAGAAATAAATGATGCCATGAAATGTTCCAATGTCAGAATTATCGGGATCCCTGAGGGGGTGAAGAGAGAAAGAGGACTAGAAGATATAGTTGAGCAAATCATAACTGAGAACTTCCCTAATCTGGGGAGTGAAACAGGCATTTGTGTCCTAGAGGCAGGGAGGACCCTTCCAAAGATCAAGGAGGACAGACCAATACCCTGGCATGTAATGGTAAAGCTCAAAAATCTTAAAACCAAAGAAACCATCTTAAGGTCAGCTAGGGGGAAGAGATTCCTTATGTATGAGTGAGGAACATCAGAATAATGTCAGACCTGTCTACAGAGACCTGGCAAGCCAGAAAGGGCTGGCAAGACATATTCAGGGAAGTAAATGAGAAGAACATGCTGCCAAGAACACTTTATCCAACAAGGCTGTCATTCAGAATGGATGGCGAGATAAAGTGCTTCCAGGACCAGCAGAAACTGAAAGAATATGTGACCACTAAACTGGCCCTGCAAGAAATACTAAGGGGGGGTTCTATAAAAGGAGAAAGACCCAAGGAGTGATATAGAACAGAAATTTACAGAGACAAGCTACAGAAACAATGACTTCATAGGCAACATGATGACAATAAAATCATATTTTTCAATAATTACTCTCAACATGAATGGCCTAAATGCTCCCATAAAATGGCACAGGGTTGTAGATTGGATAAAAATACAGGACCCACCCATATGTTGTCTACAAGAGACTCATTTTAAACCTAAAGTTATATCCAGACTGAAAGTAAAGGGATGGAGAATTATCTTTCATGCCAACAGACCACAAAAGAAAGCTCAGGTAGCAATTCTTATATCTGACCAATTAGGTTTTATGCTAAAGACTGTAGTCAGAGATACAGAAGGACACTATATCACACTTAAAGGGTCTACCTACCAAGAAGATCTAACAATTGTAAATATCTGTGGTCAGCCAACTGCATAAGTTAACTGTTAACCAAAATAAAGAGACATACTGATAATAATATGGTAATTGTAGGAGACTCTAACACTCACTCTCAGCAATAGACAGGTCATCTATGCAGAATATCTACAAAGAAATAAGAGCTTGGAATGACATACTGGACCATGTGGACCTCAGATATATACAGAATATTCCACCCTAAAACAACAGAATACTCATTCTTCTTGAGCACCACATGGAATTTTCTCCAGAATAGACCACATAGTGGGTCATAAATCAGGTCTCAACTGATACCAAAAGATTGAGATTATTCCCTGCATATTCTCAGACCACAATGCTTTAAAACTGAACTCAATCACAAGAAAATGTTTGGAAGAAATTGAAACACTTGGAAGCTAATGACCATCCTGCTCAAGAATGTTTGGGTCAACCAGGAAATCAAAAAGGAACTTAAACAATTCATGGAAACCAATGAGAATAAAAACACAATGGTCCAAAACCTATGGGATACGGCAAAGGCAGTCCTAAGGGGAAAATACATAGCCATCCAAGCCTCACTCAAAAAAATAGAAGAATCCAGAATACACAAACTCTTTTTACACCTTAAAGAACTAGGGAATCAACAACAAATTAAGCCTACCCCATGTATGAGATGGGAAATAATTAAGATTAGAGCAGAGATCAATGAATTAGAAACCAGATATACAGTAGTACACATCAATGAAACTAGAAGCTGGTTCTTTGAAAGAATTAATAAGATTGATAAACCACTGGCCAGACTTATCCAAAAGAAAAGAGAAAGGACTCAAATTAATAAAATTATGAATGAAAAAGGATAGATTATGACTAACATCAAGGAAATAGAAACAATTATCAGAGATTATTATCAACTGCTATATGCCAATAAATGAAGCAACCTGGAAGAAATGGATGTATTCCTGGAAACCTATAAACTACAAAGACTTAAACAGAAAGAAATTGACAACCTGAATATACCAATAACCAGCAAGGAGATTGAAGGAGTGATCAAAAACCTCCCAAAAAACAAGAGTCCAGGACCTGATGGATTCCCTGGGGAATCCTACCAAACATTCAAAGCATAAATAATACCTATTCTTCTGCAGCTGTTTCAAAAAATAGAAATAGAAGGAAAACTTCTAGACTCATTCTATGAGGCCAGCTTACCTTGATCCCCAAACCAGGCAAAGACCCCATCAAAAAGGAGAATTTCAGACAAATATCCCTGATGAATATGGATGCCAAGATTATCAACAAGATCTTAGCTAATAGATCTAATAGTACATTAAAAGGATTATCCACCATGACCAACTGGGATTTATCAAGCTGGTCCAACATTCGCCATTCAAACAATGTGATAGAACATATTAATAAGAGGAGAGAGAAGAACCATATGGTTCTCTCAATTGATTCAGAAAAAGCATTTGGCAAAATATAGCATCTTTTCCTGATTAAAACTCTTCAGAGTATAGGGATAGAGGGAACATTCTTCAATTCCATAAAATCCATCTATGAAAAATCCACAGTGAATATCATTCTCAATGGGGAAAAGCTGAGAGCCACGACAAGGACGCTCATTCTCACCACTATTGTTCAACATAGTACTAGAAGTCCTAGCAACAGCAATCAGACAGCAAAAAGAAATAAAATGTTTTCAAATTAGTAAAGAAGAAGTAAAACTCTCTCATTTCACAGATGACATGATACTTAAACCCAAAAGTGTCTACCTCTAAATTACTAGAACTCACACAGCAATTCAATAATGTGGCAGGATACAAAATCAATGCACAGAAATCAGTTTCCTTCTTATACACTAACAACAAAACTGTAGAAAGGGAAATTAGAGAATCGATTCCATTTATAATAACACCAAAAACCATAAGATACCTTGGAATAAACCTAACCAAAGAGGTAAAGGAGCTATACTTGAAGAACTATAGAACACTCACAAATGAAGTTGAAAAAAGACACAAAAAAATGGGAAAACTTTCCATGCTCATGGATCAGAAGAATAAATATTGTTAAAATGTCTATGCTGCCCAGAACAGTCTATACTTTCAACACCATCCCAATCAAAATACCAACAGTATTTTTCAAAGTGCTGGAACAAATAATCCTAAAATTTGTATGAAACCAGAAAAGACCCTGAGTTGCCGAGGAAACGTTGAAAAAGAAAAACAAAGCTGGGGGCATCACGTTGCCTGATTTCAAGCTTTATTACAAAGCTGTGATCACCAAGACAGCATGGTACTGGCACAAAAACATACATATAGACCAAAGGAACAGAATAGAGAGCCCAGACATGGATCCTTAGCTCTATGGTCAAGTAATCGACAAAGCAGGAAAAAGTATCCAGTGGAAAAAAGACATTCTCTTCAATAAATGGTGCTGGGAAAACTTGACAGCTATATATCTAAGAATGAAATTTGATCATTCTCTCACACCATACAAAAAAATAAACTCAAAATGGATGAAAGACCTCAATGTGAGAAAGGAATCCATTAAAATCCTAGAGGAGATCATAGGCACTAACCTCTTTGACATCAGCCACAGTAACTTCATTCAAGACACATCTCCAAAGGCAAGGGAAACAAAAAGAAAAATGAACTTTTGGTACTTCTTCAAGATAAAAATTTCTCCACAGCAAAGGAAATAGCAAAACAAAGAGGCAACATACAGAATGGGAGAAGATATTTGCAAACAACACTGTAGACAAAAGGCTGATATCCAAGATCTATAAGGAACTTCTCAAACTCAACACCCAAAAAATAAATAATCAAGTCAAAAAATGGGCAGAAGACATGAACAGGCACTTCTCCAAAGAAGACATAAAAATGGCTAACAGATACATGAAAAAATGTTCATCATCTTTAGCCATCAGGGAGATTCAAATCAAAACCACATTGAGATACCACTTTATACCAGTTAGAGTGCCAAAAATTGACAAGGCAATAATCAACAAATATTGGAGAGGTGTGGAGAAAGGAGAACCCTCTTACACTGTTGGTTGGAATGCACGTTGGTACAGCTACTTTGGAAAACAGTGTGGAGTTTCCTCAAAGAATTAAAAATAGAGCTACACTATGACCCGGGAATTGCCTACTGGCTATTTACCCCAAACATACAGATGTAGTGAAAAGAAGGGACATATGCACCCCAATGTTTATAGCAGCAATGTCCACAATAACCAAATTGTGGAAAGAGCTAGGATGCCTTTCAACAGATGAATGGATAAAGAAAATGTGGTCCATATATAAATAGAATATTACTCAGACATCAGAAAGGATGAATACACAACTTTTCATTCATGGATGGGACTGGAGGAAATTATGCTAAGTGAAATAAGTCAATAAGAGAAAGTCAATTATTATATGGTTTCACTTATTTGTGGTACATAAGGAATAGCGTGGAGCACATTAGGAGAAAATGAAAAGGGGGGAGGAACTGGAGGGGAAGATGAACCATGAGAAGCTATGGACTCCGAGAAACAAACTGAGGGTTTAGAGGCAGGGGGGTAGAGGGGACGGGTTAGCCCAGTGATGGGTATTAAGGAGGGTGCAGATTGCATGGAGCCCTGGGTGTTATATGCGAACAGTGAATCATGGAACACTATATCAAAAACTAATGATGTATTGTATGATGACTAACATAACAGAGTAAGTAATAAAATAATAATATAAATGAAATGAAATAATAAAATAAATAAAAAACTAGGAGAAATACACCTAGTCAAAAATGTCTAGTCAAAAATGTGGACAATATGCATATATAGATAAGGAATTTTAGCAGAGAGGTGGATACTCTAAAATGAAGAAAATGAAAGATTTGATATCAGATTTTTTTTTCCCTATAAGCTTAACAGAAGACTAAACACAGCAGAGGAATCAGTGTATTTGAAGACCTACTAAATTATTCAATGTGTGACCCAAAGAGGGAAAAAAGATATAGAACACCTGAAATCTGTGAAACAATAGCAAGCAGTGTAATTTACGTGTAATTGAGGTCCCAAAAGAGGAGAAAAGAGAAAATGGGCCAGAAGAGCTATTTGAAGACATCATGGCTGAGATTTTTTTTCCTGATTGATAAACTATATCAACTGATAGCCTGAAGAAGTGCAACAACATCCAACCAATATAAATGCAAAGAAAGCTATCACTGGTTTCAACACAGCCAAACTGATGAAAACTAAATATAACAAAACAGCTAAAGAAAAAACAATTACTACATAGAGATGTATTGGTAGCTGATTTATCAAAAACAATGAAGACCAAATACAATTGAATGACATCTTCAATGTGCTGAGAAAAAATATAAAAATGAACTGCCAAAGTGGAATTTCGTATTGAGGGAAGTTCTTCTTCAAAAATAAAAACAAAAGAAAGAATTGTCCAGAACAACAGAAACTAGTAAATTCATCACTAGTAGATCTATATTTGATGGAATGCTAATATTCTCCAGGAATTAATACCATATGGAAGTCAGGTATGCAGAAACCAATAAGGGGACCAGATAGGGTAAAAATATGGGTAGATATAAAATATCTTTTTACTTTATTTATATATATATACACATACAAATTTATCTGTAAATGTTTTAAAAAGAATAACTTATTAAAGCAATATATTATTAGCACATATAGAAGATATATTACAATAAGAACATGGAATTATATTGTACCTTTTTAAAAATTTTTAAATTTTTTTATAAACATATAATGTATTATTAGCCCCAGGGGTACAGGTCTGTGAATCGCCAAGTTTACACACTTCACAACGCTCGCCATAGCACATACCCTCCCCAATGTCCATAACTCTACCACCCTCTCCCTACCCACCTCCCCCGGTCCCCCTCAGTTTGTTTTGTGACATTAAGGGTGTCTTATGGTTTGTCTCCCTCCCAATCCCATCTTGTTTCATTTATTCTTTTCCTACCCCCCAAACACCCCCCGACGTTGCAGCTCCATTTCCTCAAATCAGGGAGATCATATTGTACCTTTTTTAACATTGTTAATGACATAATATAAATAAGAACAAGTATGCAGCGGCACTTGGGTGGCTCAGTCGTTAAGAGTCTGTCTTCTGCTCGGGTCATGAGGTCCTGGGATTGAGCCCCGCATAGGACTTCCTGCTCTGTGGGAAGCCGGCTTCTTCCTCTCCCACTCTCCCTGCTTGTGTTACCTCTCTTGCTGTGTATCTCTGTCAAATAAACAAATAAAATCTTTTTTAAAAATAAAAAAAACTAAATTAAAAAAGAACAAATATGCAGATGATAGACAAACTCAACCACAACATATTCCATTAAAATGACTAATCACTTCATATAAAAGGCAGAGGTTGTTAAACTAGATTTTTAAAACCAGGATTTGATTATATGTTATTTCCAAGAAACATGGTTTAAATATTAACAAAGGTGCTGAAAATAAAAGCACGGAAATATACACCATGTGAACTAACACTGAGTATATTTCAAGATAATGGTCTTTACTAGAAATAAAGCATTTCATAATGATAAAAGAGTGAATTCATTTAGAACACTTAACAATTTTAAATTTTAAGTATGTAAGAGCAAAGCATTCAGGTACATGAGGGACAACTTAAAAACTAAAATAACAAACACAATTCATATATATTTAGGCATTTCAAGGACATATTCTTAGGAACTGAAAGGGACAAAAATATCAGCATCATTATAGAAGATTTGAACAATCACATCAACAGAATTAGCTTGACTAATATTTGTAGAACACTATACCTAGCAGCTATAAATACACCTTTTTTGTGTGTGAACGTACATGTAATATTCACTAATAAGGAAAAGATGGTGGAGGCATAAAACGAGTCTCAGTAAATTTCAGAAGATCAAAATAATATAGACTCGTGTTTCTGACTATAACATTATTTAGAAACTAACAATGAGATATCAGGAACATCAGAAAATATTTGGAAATAAAAATACCTTTTAAATGGTCTGTTATAAAGATGGAGAGCTGGGTCAGTAGGGAAAACTTTCAGATGCTACCAGGAAACAAGATGGTGAGTACATAGCTTATGGTTGAGTGGACTTCCTTTCAGAGCATAATTAGATGATTAGTCCTTCTAATGTGATATAGAAATGTTCTTTTGTGTTTCATGATCACTGAGAGCTAATTCTCACTCTTTGGAACCTTGATCAATTCCATCATTCATTTCTGTCTGAAATATCTGGAATATACTTCTACAATTTCTCCCCAAGTCCCTGTTTTATTCTTCATCCTCAGTAAAAACAGTGTTTATAGCATTACCAGAATAGTGCAGGAGTCAGAGGTAATAAATACATGTAGTTTCCCCAGGAGTCCACAATGTTAAAGTTATTCCAACAAAAAGTTTATGGGGAAGACTAGGTTCCAGGAATGAACATTATCAATGTGGTCAACTCATAACCACAGTTGTTATTTAAATAATGAAATATGGCATAATGAAAAAATAAGTTCTCTTATATTAACTAAACATTTTATAATCAAGCAAGAAAAACAAATGTAAAGAAAGGAATACTATGCAAAATAGAACATAAAAGCCATTATCATTGTTCAATAAGTAAGTGTAGGTGCATGAAACAAGTGTGCAAAAAGACACTTCACAAATATTTTCTGTTAAATTACTAGTAAGTATTGGGCCTATTTTGCATATGTAATTAAATTTTTGTCCTTTATTTGGAAGATGTGTTTGCTCTTCAGATTGTTTCTGTAATCAATATTACTTTGCTATTCTTTTTAATAAAAGTAATGCATAGATATTATTAAATATATCATAAATAGTAATGTTTAAACTGAAGAAATGTACAAAGGAAAAAATGAAGTTCTCCTTAAATCACCCTAGAGATCATCACTATTTGTGAGTAAATACCCAGCCAGACTTGCTTACATATGTAAAAATTGGAGAGATATATGTATATATGCATTTATAAAGCATTTATTAAATGTGCATATAATTATAAATATATATACATACATATTGTCCTGTAATCTGATTTATTCATATAACTAACTAGGCAATGAAGCTATATTTCATAATGTACTATGGATAATAAAATCCAGGCTTTAAAATAGCTAAATGCCAAACATCTTTCTCAGTACTTGACATAAATGAACTCATTTTATCTTTATAGCAACCAGCATGTTAAATACAATAATTGTCCTCATTTACAGTTGAGAAAAATGAAGTGCAAAGAATTTGTCTAATGTTACATCACTAAGAAGTAGAATAACAGAGGATTCTTCCCCTTTAACAGTTTCCCAGTAGACCAAAGTATAGATGCACTTTGGTTCATTTAATTAATTCCATATAGATTAACATTTAAGCTACTTCTATTATAGTTTTCTTATACATATTTTTTTATTGTTATCCAATCATTTCCGTAGGATAATTTCCTAGAATAAATAGCCTAGCTGGACCCCAGATTAGAGAGAGAGAGAAAGAGGAATGTACATATGTATATGTATGCATGTATCTAAAAGGTAGAAGAATTTTTTTTTTTAAATTATTGGTAACAGTATGTATGGAGAAATCTATACTTAAATAATAAATTTCATATATATAGATATATTATACATATGTGTATATATATTCTTTCAAATAGGTTTTATATACACATATACCCTATATATAATGTAAGTATTATGTGTATGTATCTTGCACGTATTTCTCACATATGTACATATGTATGTATACATATGAAATTTATATATAAATATATAACATATATTTCATGTATTTAATTTCTTTTTTTTTTTAATTTTATTTTTTATAAACATGTATTTTTTTCCCCAGGGGTACAGGTCTGTGAATCGCCAGGTTTACACACTTCACCGCACTCACCATAGCACATACCCTCCCCAATGTCCATAATAACCCCACCTCCCCTCTCCCAACCCCCCCTCCCCCCAGCAACCCTCAGTTTGTTTTGTGAGATTAAGAGTCACTTATGGTTTATCTCCCTCCCAATCCCATCTTGTTTCATTTACTCTTCTTATTTCATATATTTAAATATATTTATTAATTAGATTTTATATTTGTTATTAGATTTTATTTAAATATATTTCTATATGATTTTTGTTATATCTAGATATTATAATTATAGATAACATAAATATATATTTCATCTATATGCATATATACATGTATGTATATGTATGTATAAATTCATATATATGAAATTTCCCATCAAAGTGTATATTTCTTCACACATAACCCTTACCAATAATCTTTACAAAACAAGCAAATTGTGGTTCTTTTATTGTAAGTGATATTATGCATCTTTTCCTAAAATTTATTAGCTATCTGGGCTTGTTTTTTGTTTTTCAAGAATGTTTGATCCTGAGTTTACGTCTGCTCTGGGGGATCTTTGTTCCACATTTGTGGTTGGAGTTGGGTAGCTATGCTTCTAGTCTAGTCAGTGCTCTCAAAAAGTAAGCATATGTTCCCTATAACTCATCTATAGTTAAAATAAAAGTGCTTGAGCATTGGCCTCTGTGGGAAGAACACCTGCCTGGAATTATAAGGCAAAGAGAAGCAAAAGCCCCCACGTGTGATTTGCCTGTTTCAATTTGTAATGTAAAGTTCGTTAATAAGAGCCAGCTGTCTCTTACAGACCCAGAGAGTTCCTGCTCAGAACGTGTTTACTAAAAGACCCTCTCAAAGTGACAACCAACTGGGCAAGTATCCTCAAGCTGTTTTTTAGATGAGAGAAAAGAAGGAAAATAGGGTTAAAGATACATTTTATGGAACTCCTGCTGAACAACTTCAGGAAGCCTTTCAATAAATTTAAGGTGGTACTTGATAAAGGCAAAACTTAAATCTACTTAGAAATTGCTTTCAAGAGCTCATGAAAAGAGCTGTTTTTATGACCTTTAATAATTCATTTTTCCCTTCATTTGGACCACTTCATTAAAGCAACTTCTAACCAGGTAATGATGCAGATCTCTCTGCTTGTTCAAAATATATACCAATTATCTATTTTTCAGTTTCATGCAGAAGTGTTAAAGATCATTATTCCTGTGTCTAAAAATGAATGCCTTGAAATTATTTCTTCATACTAAAATGTTACTCTTACCAGTGTGTATGTGTGTGTGTGTGTGTGTGTTAAAGCACTTTAGATAAAAAAAAAATAACATATGTTTTATCTGGAAAAACTTGGGAGGCCAATAGAGAACTTTATTATTCATGAAAGGAAAATTGTGGAAGAGAAATTCAGCAAGTTGTTTAATGTATGGATTATAATTTGGAATATCCTGAAAAACAGGACCTAGTTGGAAGAGGGCCTTTGGAAAGAATTCATGTGTTAACCTTGTCAACCTGAGCGCATTTTACTTATTTGGAAGTCAAAAATTTTGAGCAGTCTAAGGATTTCCAGCCTATGGAAATTTTGCAGAATCCTGTGGACATATTGAGTTGAATAAGATCCAAATGCAAAGCAAAATGTATTGTAATAGACTTGTTGCCTTATATTTATAGATTTCTTGCAAATCAGTAATGAGGAAAATAGTGGTCCCAAGAAGAGAATAGTGAGCAAAAAATATAAGTAGGGAATATATTTATAAAATGCCAGTATCCAGGACATGAAATTTTAAAAATGTTCCTTTTTTCAGTAGGAAAGGTTGAATGATATAGTGTAGAGTGCACCAGCTCATGAGTGAAAAGGATTTGGATTCTAGTTTTGCAATCTATGGTTAGATCCTTAAAGCATTCTTAATCTCAGTGTCTTTATTTGTAAAAGGAAAATAGTCTGACTACTTAGCTCATAATGTTCTGTGAGAACTAATAAAGAGAATACATTGGTGGCCAATAATGAGATGGCTTTCTTCATTTATTATTTAGTCAAAGAATTAAGTGATACTGTTTGATGTTTTCATGATTTTGAGAAATAAACATACCACATTATACGTAGAAGTCCAGACTGAATCATCTTGTCACACTGGAAGGAAACCTGGCATTATGAATCAACAAGGGAAGTAATCCTCTATGTACAGACCACAATAAACAAATAAAAAAGTCATAAATATGTGTGCAGTATTGTTTGCTAAAAATTTGCTAATTATCCACAAAAAATAATTCTAAATATACAACATTCAGGGATATATCTCTTATATGTATATAATGGACTATAACACAGTCATTAAAAACAATCTGGTGGATTAAAAATTAATATGGTGAATTGATATAATTACATGAAAAGATATTTATACTATATATTACCCAATAAAACAAAAAGACTGGACTAATCCACATAAAGTAGTCCCATTTTCTAAGAATTTAAAAAATGTATACATTTTTAGAGTATGAAGAATATGTTATGAAAATTTTGTCAGTTATTTCTATATAATGAAATTTAAATTGATTTATTATTTTATTACATTTTCTAATTGTTTAATAATCACTGCATTTTATTTATATATTTTTTGAATAGTATAAGAAGTACAGATGGAAGAGACATATTATGTACTTCCTGATTACAGTAACACACTTAGCCATGTAAAGTGGTATATATTAATGCCTGTTTTCATGGATCACATAATTCCTAGACAACAGCAGGTAAATGAAAACTTACTGAACTACTATTTCTTAATAAGTTCTTAAGTTCTATTCTGCTGGCCCTTGTAGGGTGAGCTATTGCAAAGATGGAGATTTTTTTTTTTTTTTTAATCTGAGCTTCTGTCTTAAGTCTACTTTTCCCCTTGTCAAAAAAATCTGGGCATTTCTTGTATTTTGAAGTGCTGAATAATACATTGGTCAAGTTGGAAAGAATAATTTTGCTAAGGTTTTCTAACCTTTCTAACCTTCCTAACTCATTTTTTACTCAGAAAGGGTATCTATCAATGCTGTTACTCTTCCATTTATTGATCCAAGAAATATTTATGGACTATCTACTATGTGCAAGGTATAGACTTGGAGTGGAAGCCTATGTGTAAAAAATGGCTAGCAGTGTCAGTTGATATCTCAAACAAAACTGTTACTAAGACTTAACCTACTAATGAAAGAAAGAAAAGCTAGTTGCATTCTTTTTCTCCCCAATCAGTGCTAAAAGTTAATATGCCAGAAGCAACTCAAAGAAAAAAGTAATAATTTCATCCAAGGATTGATATAGCTCTACACTCATTTAATTTTTTTTCTTTTTCTGTGTTGGCCTTTATTTCCAACTGGTAAATTTTTTACTACTAGATTTGCTTTGAATATTATTAAAAAGGTTATGATGATAGCATTCCATTACTCGTGTGCAGAGCAGAGAGAAAGAAGAGAGGGCAAGTAAGGTTGGAACTACCCTAGTATTTGGTGAATCCTAGATGAAACACTTCACAAACATCAGAATCCCTTTCTAAGCAGTTTAACTACAATTTCAATAACACAAGAAAACACCATCTTCTGTAATCATGACTGGCTGAGCCAGAATTCGTGAATTCAATGACACTGACTTTTCTTAGTGAATTTACTGCTTTCTTTATAAAATGCAGATTGTGAAGAGAAATGAACAACCCCAGGAGGCTCAATTCAAGTTTCTTGAATTAATTCATTTAAATTCAACAAATGTTTATGGAACACCCACTGGGTGTCAGATCTTGGTGCTGGAGTAATTGATTCATAATGGTTTGAATAGTTATTAATTAATAGCATTTGCAATACTTTCATTATTATATGTGTGATTGGGTGGGGTTCTGAGATAATGAACGTATTAAAATCCTATAAATTTCTAAAGGAAGAATACAGAAGGATAAACAAATGTTATTTTCTGTACTTATAACTGTCATTTCTTTGTAACAACCTATTTGCTTAAGAAATTGTGCTTTAAAACAAATATAGAACATTCATACTTGGTAAGAAATGCAAATGAAAATCAAGTTTGCAAATTATTTTGAGATTTTACAAAAATCTTGACAACTCAACATCTGCTCCTAGAAAGTTACTGAGACATGCTAATAAATAAAAAAGGACAAAGTTATACATAAAATCATGAGGCTAAATGAGACTTCAAGATGAGTGTCTTTATTTTTTGTCCTCTCAGTAAAATAATATTAAATCCTTTATAGATTTGGCTAGCCTATTCATGCAAAACTCCTGAAGAAAAGGGTGTGTGTGTGTGTGTGTGTGTTTTAAGCTGTGGCAGGAGATTAATTTATTCAGTAAGGTAAGATTTATTGAATTTTGTAGCAAGCCACTTCGTATCTCTTCATATGGTCAAAACTCATTAAGCCTACTATTTAGCTGCCAATTTCTGTTTTTTAATTACTGAATTTCCTTTACACTTCTCACAGATTATTCTGAAATATTTCACATCCCTATGCCTCTGTTCAATAGCCTCTAAAATCTACTCTTAAAATTCTTCCATAATTCTTTTAATATGAAGGATATCTAAGCATCTAGAACTTATGCAGCATGTATATAGTCTTAGCAGATAAACTCTTAGAGGAGAAGCAAGGAAGGTAGGAATCCAAAATTTTTGTTTTATACCTAGTTTTGACACACCAGTGGTTTATGTGATTCTGAATCCTAATCACCAGTAAAGAATTACTGATACAGGATGCTTGAATAGTTCAGATCTGGGACATGAAATTGGACTTCTGTTAAGTGAGGTATCCATGGGTGGTGAAAAGCAAGAAAACTAATTCTGAAGGGAGTTTCTCGGAGAGAACCATTGACAGCTTTGCCTGCTTACTCCATTCCCTGAAGCTGAGTGGATTAAAAAACAGGTCTGTCGTCAGAGCTTAGCATGTGGCAAATCCCAAATGCACACCAAGGAAGGCTACATGTATGTTTTTGACTAAGAGGGGTCTATGGTATTGGGTGCCCTCTGTAAGAACTCCAGTACTCAAACCCTGGTACTCAAATATCTCCTAGCCTGCCACCCCACATCACTTGCCAAAGCACAAGAAAAGGGATTCTGAGTGCCACACATAGTGTATTTATTTATATATTAATATTTATTACTATAGTGGTTTTTTAGGTGTCCTTTAAACTCATTATTTTTTATTTCCTTTTACATTTCTGTGTTAACTGCCTTTCTGTAATTTTATAACTTTCAAAATTAATAGTAACTTTAAAAAATCTTATTTTTAAAGAATAATTAGGATATTATTTCTTTAATTTGATAAATAAAATTCCTTCTTCAGATTTCTCATATGCCCAGTAAGTTAACATGCACATCTGCTCATTCAATCCATGTATAATAAGCACACTCTCTATATGAGACAATATGTTAGATGCTGGGGACACAAGGCACTAAGCTTTGAGTTCAGGAATCTTTCCTTTCTTACTTTTGAAATAATGAAAAATCACTTGCCATAAGACAAGATAATCATGCATTATGGGAATTTTTACTAAGGTGTTTAAAGGTATATTATCTTTTTGCATATGTTGGGAATTAAGCATATGTATAAAACTCACCAAAAATAAAATCAGTAAAATATATTAGACACACTTAAGTTCCAAGTGATATTTTAGAAGTAAATCAGCCTAAAAATAATTTAAAAAATGCTTGTACCATTCTCTCAACACCCAAAAAAGAATCAAATTAAAAGACATAAAGAATTGAAGAAACAAAAAGACAACAAAACAAAATCAACCAGGAAGTTTAAACTATCCATGGATTTCTTTCATTGTCTATATTCCCTCCTTAGGTGACCTCATATAGTTCAGCACATCACATACTGTGTTTAGGTTCATGTCTCCAAGCCTTATGTATTTTGTCTAGATTACTCCCTTGAACTTCAGACATATACCCAACTAGCCCTTAATCCTCTTCCCTTGACTATCTAACAGACTTCTCATATTAAAAACTAGACTTCTGAGAGTTTCCCCCAAATCTGTTTCTCTTACAGTTTTAATTTTATTTTCTCAGAAGCTCAGACCAAAATCTCGAGAGTCTCCTTTATCTTTTTTTTTTTTTTCTTTTCTTTTCCTTAGCACTCCTATCTCATCTGTCAGCAAATCCTGTTGGTTCTACCAAAATATTTCCAGAATCTGGCCAATTCTGTCTAACCCCACTGCTACCACCCATCTCTCACCTGAACCATGATGTCTCTGTTTCTGTCTTTATTAGTATCTTCTCATTCTCTTCTCAAAACAGACACCAGAGTGATCTGGTCAAAATCTAAGTCAAGTGCCTCATGACTGCTCATAACTCTCCATTGTCCCATCTCACTCCCGAGTAAAAGCCAAAGTCCTTATAATGCCCTCCAAGGAGCACTGTGATTTGCCTCTTTCCCATGGTCTCTCTGATTTCATCACCTATTAACTTCATGCTAGTTCAGTCCACTCTAGCACACTAATGTAACTGCTATTCCTTAAACAATAAGCTCTCCCTCCAGAGCATTTGTATCTGTTCTTAATAGCCCACAAGGATGAACCCTGCTCTCCTTTTTGATCTTTCCCCAAAAGCCCAAGGAAACCTGAATCAAACCAGACAGACCCAAGACAAACAAGGCTGGAGAGCCTCACCAAGTAAGGTAGAAAAGGCATGAAACCCTGCTCCCAAAGAAATTCCCTCCCCAGATAAGAACTCTTCCACACCTTGGTTATTAACAACTGTCCATAAGCTAGAGACCCAAACCTGGGTGCAGCTCTTCCATGAACTTGCTTGTTCTCATTTCTCAAGAATGTGTTCGGTCATTAATAAACTTCATTGCTCCACTCAACACCATCTGATCTTAGTTCTTTTACTGTTTGGAGACAAAGAGTCTCTGGTGACCTTCCAGGGATGGCTGGGCAAAGACCTCAAGACCCAGTGGTCTCCCCCATTCACCTGGCAAATCTTGGCCATCCTGGCCCAAATTGCAACCCTCCCCCCACCCCCCCCACCAAAACGGAGATTCCCTAACTGCCTCCTGCTTTATTTTCCTACCTAGAATTTTTATTTATCTCTTTAATATCTTATACCCTCCCTTCCCCAATGCAAACTTAAAGAGGGCAGGTTATTTTTGGTCTGTTTTATTCATTGCTATATTTCCTCCAGTGCCTAATAGAGATGTTTTGGATGTAGTTGATCCACAACAAATGTTTGTTGAATGAATGAATGAATGAATGACCCATGGGCTGAGGGTGGTAACTGGGGTAGAAATATGGGGAAAGTCAAAAGAAACATGTTTGTTTAAGAACATCTAGAAAATTACAAAGCTGTCATCATCAAGACAGCATGGTACTGGCACAAAAACAGACACATAGATCAATGGAACAGAATAGAGAGCCCAGAAATAGACCCTCAACTCTATGCTCAACTAATCTTCGACAAAGCAGGAAAGAATGTCCAATGGAAAAAAGACCGCCTCTTCAATAAATGGTGTTGGGAAAATTGGACAGCCACATGCAGAAAAATGAAATCGGATCATTTCCTTACACCACACACGAAAATAGACTCAAAATGGATGAAGGACCTCAATGTGAGAAAGGAATCCATCAACATCCTTGAGGAGAACACAGGCAGCAACCTCTTTGACCTCAGCCACAGCAACATCTTCCTAGGAACATCGCCAAAGGCAAGGGAAGTAAGGGCAAAAATGAACTATTGGGATTTTATCAAGATCAAAAGCTTTTGCACAGCAAAGGAAACAGTTAACAAAACCAAAAGACAACTGACAGAATGGGAGAAGATATTTGCAAACGACATATCAGATGAAGGGCTAGTGTCCAGAATCTATAAAGAACTTAGCAAACTCAACACCCAAAGAACAAATAATCCAATCAAGAAATGGGCAGAAGACATGAACAGACATTTCTGCAAAGAAGACATCCAGATGGCCAACAGACACATGAAAAAGTGCTCCATATCACTCGGCATCAGGGAAATACAAATCAAAACCACAATGAGATACCACCTCACACCAGTCAGAATGGCTAAAATTAACAAGTCCGGAAATGACAGATGCTGGCGAGGATGTGGAGAAAGGGGAACCCTCCTACACTGTCGGTGGGAATGCAAGCTGGTGCAACCACTCTGAAAAACAGCATGGAGGTTCCTCAAAATGTTGAAAATAGAACTACCCTATGACCCCGCAATTGCACTACTGGGTATTTACCCTAGAGATACAAATGTAGTGATCCGAAGGGGCACGTGCACCCGAATGTTTATAGCAGCAATGTCTACAATAGCCAAACTATGGAAAGAACCTAGATGTCCATCAACAGACGAATGGATAAAGAAGATGTGGTATATATACACAATGGAATACTATGCAGCCATCAAAAGAAATGAAATCTTGCCATTTGCGACGACGCGGATGGAACTAGAGGGTATCATGCTTAGCGAAATAAGTCAATCGGAGAAAGACAACTATCATATGATCTCCCTGATATGAGGGAGAGGAGATGCAACAGGGGGGGTTAAGGGGGTAGGAGAAGAGTAAATGAAGCAAGATGGGATTGGGAGGGAGATAAACCATAAGTGACTCTTAATCTCACAAAACAAACTGAGGGTTGCTGGGGGGAGGGGGGTTGGGAGGGGGGGTGGGGTTATGGACATTGGGGAGGGTATGTGCTATGGTGAGTGCTGTGAAGTGTGTAAACCTGGCGATTCACAGACCTGTTCCCCTGGAGAAAAAAATATATGTTTATAAAAAATAAAATTAAAAAAAAAAGATATAGAAAAAAAAAAGAACATCTAGAGCATATATATAGCTGAGTTATTTCTCTCATCAAACAGATTAATAGATGGTGAAAGTAACTCGGTATTGGCCAACTTCTATTGTTTCACTTTGTCCACCAACCAGCCTCATTGTAAAAGCTGGCTCCTATCTTCAGAGACCAGAGACTGAAAGGCTTGCGACCGGTCAGTTTCTGGCAGGCATGCCACCACCAGATTGCTCTCACAGCAGAAACTCCCAGCTAAGTCAGAGATGAGTTCCTCAGCTATACACAGGCACAGACCCAGTGCATTTCTCAATGTCTTTGAATTTACATAAGAGAGAGTTAAATAGCTCAACAGGGTAAACACAGTTTGGAATGACTTACACTTGCAGTTCCTTTAAATGAGCTGGAAATGCTTTGGGAAAAGATACTGTTTATACGCAGTGTGGAGGGATCTAACATTTTTAGTAATTGACTGTATCTGGAAACAATTAGAAAATTAGATGATAGAAGCTACACTTAGTTTTATATTTCAATAAGATCACTTGGTAAGATTTTTTTTTACCATGTTTTATAACAAATCATCTATTTGATGCAGTAAGCCCAAGCAAACATAAATATGACCTATTTCTATGGCTGAGGCCCAAGTGACAAGGATTCAGAAGTGCCATATAGAATTATCTGTGAGAATATAACTCACAGATAATTATGTTCCATATTTGTAAGGAATCTAGTATATAAATCCTTAAATGGAGCAGTTTAACCAACTTTAAAAGAATGAACAGCCGAATGGAACTGTAATGATATAATGTAGAAGCATAAAAATTGAAAGAGTATAGTCACCTTGTAAATTTTCTCCATTTCATATTTATGTTCTCTCCTCTATTTATTGTATCATATATCAAATGATTCTACTTTCTAGGAAACCTATTTTTATGAGAATAGCCCCCACAATACAGTCAGTCATGGTAAATCTGGAGTAAGAACTTAAGGAGACATGACCTCCTATAAGCTGCAGATGGCCTTGTATGAGTTCAACCGTTTTGAAATGCAAAGAAGCTCCATGGACATCTGTCAAATGGTGGCATTTAAATGTTCACTAATCTAAGGTTTTCTTGAGTGAAGAAGGCGTCTGGATAAATGTGCACATTTGGAAAGCAATGGAGTCCTAGCCTGTGCCATATAGCCCTGCGGAATACGTGGCATGAGCCATGAATAATTTGGTGAGCTCCCCCACAAAAGCAAATCATGTTGTACCTTGAGCCGATCCTCATCTTGAGTGTCAAATTAACGTGGTTAATAACACCCACTGGTCTTAGAAATAGCTTCATAACTGTTGGTAAGACCAGATTATTTAAATTGAGACTAAATTGCCGCATTCATGATTGGTAAGAGGCTGACTACATTCTTGTAAGGTGGTATGGAAAGCTATCGTTCATGATGTGATGGCCGAAGTATTTAGTGATTACGTGACTTAAAAGACACTGATTTTTATAAGGTTCTGATATGTAATTTTCAAGATATTCTTCTGTCTTTTGCTAATAACTACTCTAAGTATACATTGAATTCGAATACTCATATTTATCCTTCTGTCACATACTTGGCCTTCTTTAATCTCATCCAAGCATATTCTTTTATTAGAGAAGTAAAACAAATTATTAGGTTATTTCAAAAAGAAGTTCTGTCCTTTCTAATAATAATTCAGATGTGTAAAATGCTTACAGTTTATAAATTACATGTATTTCCAGAGCAGTCATGTGTGATGAAATTCTTAAAGCCAAAGTAAAACTGCATGGCATCAGTTTTACTCAGGAGTAAATGTAAAAATAAGATTTTATTGAAACTAATGCAATATATTAAGAAGTAGAATTAAAAAGTTATATGCCTTTTTTGGATTGAAAGAGAATATGTATGTATGTTTGTTTGTTTGTTTTTTTATTAAGTAAACTCTACACCCAACATGGGGCTAAAACTCACGACCCTGAGATCAAGAGTCACACACTCTACTGTTCTACTGACTGAGCCAGCCAAGCTCCTCCCAGTTACATGCATTTTTATAAAACACCTAGTAAATCAAAGAAATTTCATATAGTCCAGAACTGCATAGGTACACCCCTCAGACCTTAAGATATACCTACATAGAAACTGTGAGACACACCAAATACATTATTTATATTATTTTAATCATTCTAACAACTGTATGTGACAGGTAGGGCAGAAATTTAACAATCCCATTTTACAGACAAGAACTCTGAGGCTAAAAAGATTCCCATGATTAGCCAAAATGGTGAATTATTAAGTGCGAAACCCTGTCCTAGGTCTCTGAACTATAAAAGTCTGAATCTTCCTCGGTTTCGCACTCATTTTGATAATAGTGCCAAAGGACAAAGAGCTGCAAAGGAAAAAGGCAGTTAAAACATTAACAAGACCAGACCTAAACCATCAAATCAGGAGTGAACTTTCTTCTCTAATTCTAATATGTACTTTCTCTGATTTATAAAATTCTATTCAATAAATTTCATTAGTATGGCATTTCTAGTATGCTCAATTTTCAAAATGATCTAGCATGAATCAGCCATTAGAAGTAGATAGCTAGCTACTTACCTACCCAGTTACCTATCTCTATAACTGTGCTGAGTTAAATGCAAAAAATAAAAATCTAAAAGGAAATATTCCCTGGCCACAATAATGACGACAATAAAATTGTTCTCTGCATGACAGCCATGGCCTGGTGTGATCTGTATTAGATGCTATAACATGAACTAAATGCATTATATTAGTCAAAGGATCTCAGCAGCATATGCAGCTGTTAATTGGCAAAAATAAATTCAGCTGGTACATGAACTCATCCCATGAACCACATTTTATATTCCAACAATTTATGTGAAACTGAATGGGGCCCACATGGCATTACAAAACAATCATTGTTAGAAAAATTACCCCCTCCACGACCACTTGATTTGTATATTTAAATACTTCCATGGTTTCATACTTCATGCAGGCAAAGTCATTACTTAAAGGGGAGTCAATGAAGAAACCAAAAGAAAAAAATTTTCAATTTTTTTATGTCTACTAAATACATAAATAAATAACTAGATCCAGTCCAATCGAATTTTAGAGAGGGAATGATTTAAAATGTGAGTCATATGTTTGGTATTTCTTAAAATAGATATAAATTTATGAAATTCAAATTTCTAAAAAAACTGGTGTTATCGATTAACAAGAAATGACTTCAAATGAAATGTGTAATCAGTAAAATCTCTTTTCATAGCATACATTGCATTGTGTGACAGATTAGGTTATGCTCCAGTTATCATTTAAAACAGGTATTTTTTTCCTCAGGTACTAACTTTGACTCTTACCTGAGGATCGAGGGGATATTTTTCTTACAAAAACTGAAAAACATATACAATAAATAATTTGTATCATCTCACTTTACTAAATATGTTACATGTATTCTGTCCTTTAATTCTCACAGAAAAACTATTAGATATTTTATCTGCATTTTCTACAAGAGCTAAGTCAAGGTTCAGAGCAATTAAACAACTATCTCTAAATCACACATTAAAACTGGTATGTTTTATCATGATGAATACTATGTTGAATCACTATATTGTACACCTGAAACTAATATACACTGTATGTTAACTGCACTGGAATTAAAATTTAAAACAACAACAACTGTATTTGCTACCAGATCTATGTAACTACTCCAAAGCTGATGATTTTAACTAATGCCATATTTGCCTCTAAAAAGTACAGGAATTTAAAAAAAAAAAAAAGTTGATTTGGTTATCTTTTCATTTTCTAACCATAGAAAAACAATACAATCCTGAAATCTTTAACTGGGTGTGGCAGACAAACCCAAAGGTAACTGTAAGGATCCCTGCCTTCCGGCATTCAAACCCTTTCATTATTGCCTTCCCTGGAGGGTGGGTGGGACCTGTGAGTAGTTTCTAAATAACAGAATCGGAAAAAAGGTGATGGATGCCACTCTTGTGATTACATCACAGTATATATATCTCGCCAGCCAGTTTGCTTGAGATCTTCTCCTTGCTGGCTTGATGAAGTACACTAAAAGCCCACTTGGCAGGGAATCATGGATGGTCTGTAAGCCCCAGGGGCAGTTTCAGGTGAGAGCTGACAACAGGTAAAAGGCAGGGCCACAAAGAAGGGAATTCTTGAGGAGTTTAAAAGCCTGTACAGGAGCACCTAGGTGGCTCAGCCAGTTAAGTGTCTGCCTTTGGCTCAGGTCATGATCTCAGGCTTCTGGGATTGAGTCCCTTATCTGGCTCCCTGCTCAGCTCCCTCCTCCTGCTCCCCCTGCTTGGGCTTGTATGCCCTCTCTCTCTCTCTCAAATAAATAAATAAAATCTTAAAAAAAAAAAAAAAAAAAAAGCCAGTGCATTCCCAGCTGACCCCATTGAAAACAGAGCCAAACCAACACCTTGACTGCAGCCCTGGTTAGTCTTGTGCAGAACCCAGTCAGCCTGTGCTGGGATTCCTGACCTACTGAGACTGCGAGGTAATAAACATGTGTTGTTTCAACCACTAAGTTTATGGTAACTTTTTATGGAGCAATGTAAAACTAACACTCCAAATAAGAAGCTGGGTTGGCAGGAATTATTCAGAAAGGGGAAAAGGGACATCTCTATTCAACTCAGTTGCATCTGAATCAAATCTGTGTGTATTCTCCATCCTTGAGATAACCACTGTAGTCTTCTAAAGCTACCTCAATGGTCTTGACCTTGAGGCTTGGAGCAAATACCAAAATGAATGCCATCATGTTAAAGTGGACAGAAGTTTTGCTTTTTCTTGAAGTATTTTTATTCTGCAAGTGAGAAGTAATCTCCTGAGTCATTATTATTCAACATCAAATATGCAATATTTGAATTGAGATTTTGCTAATGCACCAGGCCAAAAAAAAAAAAAAAAACCAATAATAATAATATTATTTTATTTTTCTTGTTGTCCCTTGATTTTCTTGAGTGCCCTTTATAAAAAGTCAAGGCATACCCAGGGAAAAGAACTGAATTTTAGAAACTTTGGAGTAATGTTTCTTAATTTCAAAGACTATTAAATGTCAGGAAACCATCTGAAGAAAGGTGAAAATGTTTGGAAATTGTATTTTTTTGATTGTTGTTAAATCATGAATAGTGTTTGGAAGAAATTTAGATGTATTTACAAGCATTATGGTATTTCTTGATTTATTATTTGCATAGTTTCTATCAGTATTATAAAAATTACCACAAACTTTGCAGTTTGACAACATAAATTTACTACCTCACAGTTCAATAGGGCAGAAATCTAGTAGGCTTGGCTGGCTTCTTTACTCTGGGTTCCACAAGACCAAAACAAAGTATCATCAGGGCTTTGCATTTTCTGGAGGTTCTAGGAAAGAATCCATTTCCAGATTCTTTTAGAAACCATCCATTGGCAGACTTCAATTCCAGGGGGTTGTGCTACTGAGGACCTGTTTCCCTGTTTCCTTGCTAGATGTTGGCACAGAGAGTTGCTCTCGGCTTCTTGAAGTGACCACATTCCTTGGCTCATGGCCACCGTCCCTCATCTTCAAGGTCAGTAAAGGGCCTCAAGCACTTCTCTTATTTCAAAGTTTTTTGTCTCATCTATCTGCTTCCTTTCTCTTCTGCTGTACCTCTCCACCTGCTGCCAGAGTAAGTTCTTTCTGTTTAAGGGTTTGTATGGTTGAATTGAGCACAGCTGGATAATCCAGGCTATCTCCCCATCTCAAATACTGCCATCTTAATCATATCTGCAGAAATTCCCTTTTTAATATATAACCATAATATATTCATAGGTTCTGGGAATCAAGCAGTGGGCATCTTGGGGGACAACCATTATTCTGTCTGCCATACTGTTCTTCAGATAAGTTACATTTTAATAACAGCTGTATAGAGCCACAAATATCTTGAAGTTGGGGGAAATAGTGTCTCAAAGGAGTTTTCAGTTGTGTCAGTTTTGTGATCTCCACTTAGAATTAATCTAATGAGCCTAGAATGGGGCACACAATCTTGATTACATATAAAAACAAAAGTTCAAAGCAGAGAAGTATATAACTTCTATCTCTTTCTTTTCTTCCATGTACAGAAGCTCATTTGAAAGCCTGTCTATAGCTACCAAGCTTCATAAGCCTTTATGTTTTTACTATCTAGTTGTCTAACAAGGACATATTCTTCTATTTCTCACTCTTTACTCTGAAAGTTTACTTCACTCTTTTTTTTGTGATAAAGTTTACATAACAAAGAATTTAAAAATTTAACCATGTTGAAGTATATAATTCATTCTCTAAAGTACATCCACAATGTTGTGTAACCATCAACACTATTTCCAGTCTTCTTCTGTCATCTCAGATAGAAATTCTGTATCCATTAAGCAATAACTCCCCATCACTCCTCTCCTCCCAGCTCCTGGCAATTTCTATTCTACTATCTGTCCTTAAAAATTTGCCTAGTCTAGATACCTTATATAAATGGAATCCTACAATTGCTTTCCTTTAGTGTCTGGCTTATTTCAGTTTTCATAATGTTTTTAAGGTCCATCCATGTTGTAGCATGCATCAGAAGTTAGTCCTTTTCATTGCTGAACAACATTCCATTGTATAGACACACTGCATATTGTTCATTCAATCATATGTCAATAGACACGGTTGCTTCTGCCTTTCAGCTTTTGTGAATAGTTCTCCTATGAACATGGGTATGTAAATATCTCTTGGAGACCCTCTTTCAAGTTTTTTCAGGTATATACCCAGAAGTGAAATTGCTGGATCAGGTGATAATTCTGTTTTTCATTTTTTGAGGAACTGTCATACTGTTTTCCATAGCAGATGCACCATTCCACATTCCCACCAACAGTATACAAGGATTCCAACTTCTCCACATCCTTGGCAACAGTTGTTGTTGTTGTTTTTTTTTTTCTGGTTGTTGTCTTTGTTGTTGTTTTCTGTGTTTTTTGATAGCAACTATCCTATAGCATTTCATTGTGGTTTTGATCTGTATTTCCATAATGATGCTGAGCATCTTTACATGTGTTTACTGACCATTTGTATATCTCCTTTGTAGAAATGTCTATTCAAGTCCTTTGCTCATTTTATAATTTGTTTGTTGTTATTGCTGTTGTTTTGTTAAGTTGTAGGGGTTCTTTCTACATATCAAAAACAACTCACATCGGATAGATATACAATTTGCAAACATTTTCTCCCATTCTTTGGGGTTGTCTTTTCACTCTTTTGATAGTGTCCTTCAATGCACAAAAAAAAATTTAATTTTTATGAAGTCCAATTTATTTATTTTTTTATTGTTGCTTGTGCTTTTGATATCATAGTTGAAAAATCATTGCTAAATTCAAGGTCATGAAGATTTTCTTCTTTGTTTTCTTTTTTTCCTTTCCCCCCCCTTTTTTTTTAAAGATTTTACTTACTTATTTGACAGAGAGAGAGAGACCACTAGAGATGGAATATAAGCAGGGGTAGTGGGAGAGGGAGAAGCAGGCTTCCCACTGAGCAGGGAGCCCAATGCAGAGCTCGATCCCAAGGCTTCATACCAGGACCCCAGGATCATGACCTGAGCCGAAGGCAGACGCCCAGTGACTGAGCCACCCAGGCACCCCTTCTTTGTTTTAAGAGCTTTATGGTTTTAGTTCTTCTGTTTCAGTCTTTGACCCATTTTGAGTTTTTACTGACTCTTAAACTTATAATTTATTCTTCCATTTTTAAGATTTCAATTCAGACAGCAAAAAGTGTTGTTCAATTTAAATTTTTTTCTTTTTCTTTTTCTTTCCTTTTCCTTTTTTTGGGGGGGGGTATTGGCAACAGAAAGATTTTCCCTTCGGTTTTGGTTTCAACTGGAAATCTAAAATTAATAGTCTCTGATCACCTGGTATTGTGTTTTACTTATTTCAATAACTGTAACAAAGAATGAAGGTATAGATGCTTTATAAACTATGGCCACCAACCTTTTTCTCATAAAATGCACATGTCAAAATCTAAGGAAATAAATCTTCTTCTGTTTGGTAAGAAAGTTGTTAAATTTGTATATTTACTATTGTGTAATAAAGGATCTGGTTGGCTTTTGTTCCCAGTTCTTAGGAAACAACCTCTTAACCCTTGGAATTTCCCAAGTGATAGGGGTATCTTTGTTAATCAGTGTGGACCACGGGACCACATTTCATAGTTTATGCTAATGAGGTGACTCCTGGTGGGCCCTGAGATAGTTTATGCTAATAAATGACTCAGAACAGGGGCTGGCTATTCCAGAAAGACCAATCATGTGAGTAAAGTGTTTGGACTTTGAACTAGGTGATATCAACCTTACCTCTGAAGAGGGTGGGGAGGATGGAGATTAAGTTCAACCACATGGCCAATGTTTTGTTCAGTTTTGCCCACATCATAAAGCCTCAATAAAACTTTGGACACCACAGTTTGGGTAAACTACCTCACTTTTTGATTCTGAAAGGGTCATACGTTCTTGAAGATTCTGCATTTGGAGCTCTCCCAAACTTCACCCTAGGTACCTCTCCTTTTGGCTGGTTCTAGTTTATATCTTGTTGCTATGATAAAATTAATTATAAGTATGGTGCTTCCAGTAAGTTCTTTGAGCGTTTCTGCAGATAACTGAATTTGAGCGGTGTCATGGAACCCCTGAATTTATGGCCAGCTGGTCTGAATTGAGGGTGGTTCTGGTGGCCCCCAAACTTGCAGCTGGTATCTGTAGTATGGGTAGTCATACAGAGGAGGAGTAATTAACCTCAAATATTGCCAACTCCTACTACCTATTCAAATAAATACCGTACAGGGACATCAGTAGCCAGCTACCTTTGTGTTAGGATAACTTAGTGCCAGCCTTGCCCCTAAAAAATTGAAATTTCACACTTAAGAAGAGATAATTAAAAACCATGTATCTTCATAGAGTTCTTTTAAAATTCAAATATATCTATGATTGGTAACATATCAATTAATCACTGATATCTAAAATCACTTAATTTGTTAGAGCAGTGAAAACAACCTATAATGAAGTATGAAGTATAAGAGCCTCAAGAAAGGATAGTACCCTGAGATAATTTTCAAGGTTGTTTTTTCACGAGGAGCACCATGTCCTCTGGAGATATAAGTAGAAAAATAAAGATAAGGGACAAGGTAGTGTAAGAGCAGAGTAGGAGTGTCCCCAATACTATCAAATTAATTATTTTCCTTGAGGCTAACTATACATTTTGAAATAAAAATTACTCATTCAAAAATTCCTAGAAGATAAAATGCATATTTGTTTCCCTTTTTGTAAAAAAAAAAAAAAAAAAGCCTTCCTAAGCTCATTCCCCTTAAGTCAGATAACTAGAAAATAGCAGGGCAGTCCCAAGCCATAAACCAACAATGAAACCCAAAGACCTTTATTTGTTGTTGTAGGTATTCATGGAATTATAGACCAGTGAACTGAATAACTATGAAGCAGACTCATATGATTCACCAAAGAGACTTCTAAGTTGTAAAATCTATGCATTAAATATTCACTGAGCAGTACCTGTAGCTCATCTTTGCAGTAAGTTTTACAGGTCATTCAAATGAAAAATCACAATCAGATTGTCTTCAGGAATCTTATAATTATATTGGGAAAACATTTCACATTTTAGTGACACAAACAAATGTGGCAAAAAAATAATTCATTCTGAGAAAGATTAATAAATATAGAAATACATGAAAGGCACTAGTTACTTCTAGGTGGTTGTTTTAAAAAAAATTTACATAAGGTTATTTCTGAGAAGGATTTACAAATAAATACCAATTTTACAGGCAGATCATGGCAGAATGTATATTTTGGGTGGACAGAACAAAATATGCTATGTGTGAAGAATAGAAAATAGTGGAAGAACAGATTAAAAGAGAAAGCAAAATAAATATAGAAAATGGGACCAGATCTAGCCTTAAATCAAGAGCTAAACCCAAAGAATTTTGTGTAGGAATAGAGAGGTTCAATTAAGAAAGTTCTCCCGTGCCCTCCTAAGACTCCTGGGCTTTATTGGGTGGTGGAAGCCAAGTAAAGGGTTATCAGGAATGGTGATTACTGTGAAAAATAAAACTGAACTCTGGCTTTAGTGTGGAAGGGGATTACATGGGAGTGGAATGGAGGCAAGGAGAAAAGTTAGGGGGTTATTGCAATAATTATGCTGAATAATGATGGACACTTAATACTATATTATGGGTAGGTTGAGGGCAGTGAGAGAAAAGGAGAGAAATTGAAGATATACAAGGATTCTTTCCCAGGTAGCAGGTGGGTGGTGATGCCACCAACCATTGTTATTAGAGATGAGGAGATAAAAGAGAGGTCTTGAATTAGTTCAGTTTTAACATGCAGTGTTTTAGGTATCTGTGGAAAGGTTGAGAATAGGTAGAGATATAAGTATGGAACTCAGGAGAAAACAATGCATTCTAATTTATATCATTGAGAGTTATTTTCATGTTGATTCTAGCAAAGCCTTGGTAGTGGATGAAATCACTCAGAGAAAGTAGATGCAACAAAAGAAGACAAGAAAAGAAATAATAAACCAATGAGACAGAAAAGACAGAGAATCCAGTAAAGAAGAATTATATAGAACAATCTGGAAAATGGAAGAAAAAGAAGAAGAGAGTGGGGTGGCATCCAAAGGAAAGACTTTGGGTAAGCAAATTACTCTCCACATTGTGGGTGAAAGTTTGATAATCAATGGAAGGGCTGAGTCATATCTCCCTGTTTTTCTTATTTTATAATAAAAGAGTGAGAACCAAAAAGAGATCACATGCCACAAAATAAACCACTTAAGTTCACCATATGGAGCTAGAATATGTTTTTTTTTTCTTTTTCTTTTCATTTACTTTTACTTGTAGGCAAGGTTTGTTTATTTTTATTATTCTAAGTGTGTATAAGTGTGGCACAAAAGCTAATCTTAATAAAGGTAATATAGAGAAGCAGAGTCAAGTCATCCATACTACTTCCATACAGAGATAATAGTCATTATATGTAATAACTATATATTTTTAGGTAAACATCCTTCTCAAGGTCTATGCATTTTTTACATAATTGAGATATTAGAAACAGAGAGAATACAACTTTAATCATAGATTTACAAGCAATTTACATGTCTTTAAAAAACTTGTAAAACATTTTGAAAGTCTGCAAAAACATATTCTAATCCATTTAGCCATTTGCTTATATTAAGTATTTAGTTTATGTTCCTTTCACAATTCTAAATAATGTTTATGCATAAAACATTGTATACAGGTTATTATTGTAATAAATATTAGACATTATATTACAAAAACAATGGGTAGAATTAAGATATCTTATTTCCTCAACTGATATTTTTATCAAACTCACAAAATATTTGTTTTATGTAATTTAATGAATGACCAAGAATCAAACCTATACCCTCATACACAAAGGGAAGGGTAGATTCCTTCTCTTGGGTCCTTTGATATTATAACGTAAGAATGAGTTTGTGGGAAGTTATTTTGTGGAAGCACTTTGTTTATTTAGCTAAGCTGAAAGAAAAAAAATAAGTTGCATCTTAAACCTAGAACAGTGGTGCATATCCACTGTAATATATGAAACTAAAATATAATGGTATTTAGAACAAGAAGCACATTAGATCAAGGAGCATTCACGGAAAAGAATGCCTGATAGAAATCTGAGTTTGCTCATACCTCCTGAACCCACAGCTGAAACTTGTAGAGAGCTTTCTTTTACTCAGTAACTTAGTAAATCCCATGAAAAAAGATAGTGTAAACTCCTAGACAGATAGGTAAGCAGGTAGGTAGGTAGATAGATAAGTTCATATATCAACTTTACTAGGCTAGGGTGTATAGTTGTCTGGATGTATCGGTGTAGATATTGCTGCAGAAGTATTGTTTAGATGTGATTAACACTTAAATTGGCAGACTTTGGGTAAGCAAATTACTCTCCACATTGTGGGTGAGCCTCATCCAGTCAGTTGAATGAATGAATGAATGAAGTGCTTTGGGGAGATATGAGCATATGTGATAATTCATCATATGCAACCACAAAAATTTAGAAGTGAAAACTCTAGCAATGAACATTTCTGTTTCACAGTAATATTTACACTACTATGCAAGGAATAGGGTCTGTAGGACTCATCATCACTCCTGTTGAAGGGCTTGGGACTCCAGCCACTTCTCTAGCGGCCATCTCCATTTCCCTGTAGAACCTGAGAGATGGAAAGGTAGGCTAAGAAGGGAGGTGTAATGCAAAACCTTATATACTCTCTCCCTCTGCAGTCCTTACTCTGGACAAGCTACTATTTAGTGCATTGTGTTGACTTTTGCCTCCTCCACCATAATTTCTTTTTCTTTTTTTTTTTAATTTATTTATTTGTTTATTTGACAGAGATCACAAGTAGGCAGAGAGAGAGAGGGAGAAGCAGGCTCCCTGCTGAGCAGAGAGCCCAATGCGGGGCTCGATCCCAGGACCCTGAGATCATGACCTGAGCTGAAGGCAGAGGCTTCAACCCACTGAGCCGCCCAGGCGCCCCCCATAATTTCTTTTTTAATGTATCGTAGTCTTTCCATAAAACAGTCCTTTGGATCTGCTATTTTGTTGTTATAGTCTTGGAATTATTCAAAGGACCTAGATGATGAAGAGGAGGATCTCCATCACTCCATGGGCTGCTGCACACAGCAGGCTGTACTCCAGAGAGAGGAGGGGTTCTACAAGGTGGTCGGCACTGTTCAGAGTCCCAAATATGCTATGCATCTGTGCAAATCAGAAGCAACCAAGGACCAACACCTGCATTTCCCCATCATAATCGAGGGTGAACCAACCTGAAAAACAAACAAAGCAAGAGCTTAAGGAATGTGGGAAGAGCTATTGAAACTGAAGTTTTACTGTTGGGGAAACTGTAACCAAGCAAGACATGAATTAACCATGTTAATGACAGAAAGAGTTAGAACTCTGATAATTCTTTCTATTATATGGTGCTTCACTTTTTTTCTAAATTGACAATAAATATTACAAAGCTTATTCTCAATAAACACATTTGAATAATAAAATGAAGAAATGATATTTCAGAATATGATGAATGAATACCAACATTTGGCAAGGCATTCTCTTCCCAGAGGCCTAATTAGGTTATAATTTCAAAAGATTCTTCATGTGGCTCTCTCATGGTGTCACTACTATATTTTCATGCTTCATTTCTTACCTGCCCCTGAAATGGTGTTGCACATGGTCCAGCAGCTATTGTAACCAGACATGAAATTTTCCTTTTATTTATAATTTTGTGGAAATCCTGATATGGTTACTCTTATCTTCAAATGCAAAATCAAAGTCAAAATATTATTTTATCTTCTAAGACTGATGCTTTCAGAGTCAAGTTTGGAAGGGCACTTTCCATTTGGCTAGTATTTGGTGTCTTATGGGTTGAATTATGAGAGCTCATCCAGCGAAATTAAGCATTACCCATAGACTGGTGGTTCTCTTCATGGGGAAATGTGCTTTAAGAAGTTGTGTGATTACTGGTTCAGACCCACAGGCTGGATGAGACAAACCACTCTTGGATTTGATGCAACACATGCCCACCCTTCAGTGTTAGAGGGCAGTTTGTGAGCATTTGGTTTCACGGGCCTTAGTTATTTATACATTTTAACTTTTTTTTATTTTTTATTAACATATAATGTATTATTAGCTCCAGGGATACAGGTCTGTGAATCACCAGGTTATTTATATTTTTGATGACAACTCATAATCCCATCAGCTCTTTTCTCCTAAACACTTTCATATCCAGAATCCCAGAATCCTTCATTTCTCTGTTATTTTGTATTATGTTTGCATTATTTCCTTTGTCATTTTTAAGCTCATCCTAAACTCATTCTTCTCATCATTTTTGAACAAAGTATTCACAGAAAGCAAACTTTGTTTTAATGCATAGTTGACTTGGCATACTGTATTTTGACATGACTGTAGCCAATCCGGAAGGTGCTACTAAGTGTCATGGTTTCCCATAGGCCTTAATTATATATGTCTTTGTGTCAGACAAGGTAATTCACTGAAGTAAAAATTTCCACAGCATACTAGTGAGAAGAGTGGACATCTAATTAAGTCATCCCCTAGGTGATAGAAATCAGATAAAAATATCTAGGGGGCCTCCAGGTAACATCTGGTCCACTCCTTCTCTAACCTTCCTTCATCTATCTTACTTTAAACAAAGAGGGCAGAGGAATTACTTATTGGGGGAATTTTAAAGAGAGCTGCAGAAGTGGCCACTAGGGACCAGGTAAAGTATGCTCTGTAGAATGAAATGGGATGTATAGACACAGCAAGTGCCCTATGCGCCAACCTTCCCTTCAAATACGCTAATAAATAGACCAAAACAAGGCAAAAATTATGTATATACAATGCTTTGTACTAAGAGGGAAATGTTTATAAATAAGAATGACTCCTGGGAGAATGTGTATATGAAAGTGGACTGTGCCCACAGCAATGTTTTCAGGAAATCTTGTTTAGTTTTCCTTTAAAGGTGTCCTGATTGTGGGTGGTTCTTACCCCCTTCACTGCTACCATCTTGATCCCAAACACCATGAGCTCACACTTAAGCTACATCAGTGGTCTAACTTCCTTTCTTCCACCTCTTACCCTTCATCAGTACTTTATCAAATCAGTATACACAGTGACCCTTTAAAAATATAAGGCAAATCACAATAACCTCCAGCTCAATTTTGGTGGTTTCTTCCATGCAAGATGGAACCCTCACAATGACCTTAAAACCCTTCCTTGATATAGAACCTGGTTTTCTGATCATGTACTTAATTCTTTGTACCAGATCATCCCAAAAGTTAGTAGATGAAGAAACACTGATTATGTTATATATCTCTTTATTATTATATAATATAAAATTATCTTTTATTATGATATCTGGCATGATTAAGCTCAGCCAGTGATTCTTTCTCAGGCTCCCTCATGTACTTGGAGTCCGATGATGGCTGGGCTGGAATCACCCAACGGGTCTTTTCAGTTACAGGTATGACAACCGAAGCTGGCTGTTAGCGGTCTGTTAGCTGGAACCTAGAAGTAGTCTCTCCAAGTGGCTTGCTCTTCCTGCAGCCTGACGGCTGTGCTATAAGAACAAGTATCCCAAGGAACAAAAGGTAGAAGCTGTCCATTTCTAAAGGTTTGGAGCTAGAAACTGGCACAGCATGACTTCAACTATATGCTATTGGCCAACCAGTCTCTAGGCCTAGGTTTAAGGGTAAGGGACCTAGGCTCCACTTTTTGATGAGAGGAATGTCAGGGAATTTGGAAATTATGTTTTAAAACAACCATAGCTGGTTACTTCTCAGAACTTCTCTGTATACCTCTTCTCCTTGCTCACTCATGTCTAGTCACTCTCACCTCCTTGCTGTTTCTTAAAAACACCAGGTGGACCCATTTGCACTAGTGTTCCTTCTATGTCCACAGATGAAACCATCCACTATCACCACCTTCTGCCCCATACCCACTGTCTAAATTCAGTAGCGTTCCTGAAAGTCAAATCTAGAATTCCTCCCTTTAAACTATGCTACTTTCTATACTGTTGTTCATTTCTAAAAAAAAAAAAAAAAAAAAAAAAAAAAAAAAAACACGTGATCTTACTCTTCTTTTGGTATGCTTAATGAATCAAGTTATTACTGAATACAGAGTGGGTGGAAGGGTAATTAATCACTGATACTTATAATGATTCCTTAGGAGTACAAAAATAACCTTGATATCAAAAAATTATGTTTGGCAAGATATAGTTAGTAAAACAAGGTTTTAACAATTTCATTTTAGTAAGTTTTTCAATAACAAATATTGACATAAAGAGAGAATTCTGGTTAATTTAGAATCAACCAGAAAATGATTTGAAATACTTCTTTCTTTAGATTTCTTTTAGTTCCAGGTTCCACTGAAATAAACGTAAAGTTAGATCACAATAGATTAAAAAATGCATCTCACATTTATCTTATGTATATTTGAGTATTATGTTCAGGATTTTTTGCTGAGAAGTGATGTGATAGTTCATTCAAAGATACATTTTATTTTTACTATCTTATGATCTGGCAATACAAAGCATTATAAATGGATGAAGATTTTCAGGCTTTTAATAAGGTGACTGAGAAATGCGTGCTTTGGTGAAGGAGTATAAAATATAGGAGAGGAACACACAGTGTTACAAAAATGTCCTTTGATGAACGATGGGGGAGGAAGGGCTGAAACATAATTATCCTATGTCGCTCCTTGTGTCTAATTAACCAGTAAATGGTATCTACTCAATCTCTTGGATCTGTCCTTTTCTCTCCACCCTAGCACCAGCACCTTGAATTATGGCATCATCATTCTGCAGTCCACTAAGGTAACAATTTTCTAAATGGTTTCCAAGACTCCTCTCTTACCCCCTTAAGTTCACTTCTCACATTATCACTAGGGTAATATTTCTTAAAACAAAACTCAATCATGCAGGGACACAATTCCTTTCTTAAAACCTTTCAACAGCTCTCCATTGGCCTAAGGAAAAGGAAAGTTGAAGCTCCCCAGCATGACATCTAGGTACTCTTATGGCCTGGCCCTTGCTTCCCTCTTCAACCCTACCCTTTACCCCTCTCTCCCACACTCGCCATTCAAAATCTCCTCATCCTGAAGCACAGTGTTTCTTGACACAGTTCCCCTTCCGTTCCAGGTCAGTATTAACTCAGAAGGTGTAATGAAGTCTGTTCCCCTTCTGTCTATTCCCTTTCTTACTTCTGAGTCTTTGCACTTGTTATCTTCACACCCCTTCACTGTCCTTTCTTCTGTGGGAACTAATGAAGTTGTTAATATCTGCCCATTGTCTAGTCCTCTCTAAACACATGAATCGGGAATAGTGAATATAGAAAATTATGAATAAGTTAGATGGTTCCAGACAAAGTAGGAATAGTACCATGACCAGGAAGGACTGGTCAGCATGAGTGGTCACACACCGTACCCAGGTTAAATGAAGTTTTCACTTTGGGGGCTTTAGTGATTGAAATCTCCCAAATAGGTTCAATTCCTAATTGCTTATCCCTACTGATGTTACTGTATTTAGAAATAGGGACTTTGCAGATGTAATGAAGTTAAGATGTGATCATTCTAGATGAGGGTAGATCCTAAATCCAATGACTGATGATCTTATAAGGAGAGACCTAGAGACACAGACACACAGAGACCAATGAGGCCACCAGAGGCTGAGAATGGACCAGGGCAGCTGCAAGGTGATGATTGCCAACAATCAGTAAAAGCTTGGAAGAGGCAAAGAAGGATTCTTCCCTTTCCGAGCTTTCGGAAGGTGCATGGCTCTGCCAACATGTAGGTTTTTTACTTCAAGCCTCCTGAATTATGACAGAATAAATTTCAATTGTATTAAGCCACCCAGTTTATGGTAATTTTTTATGGAAGGTCTAGGAAACTAATACAGATGCCCATCAGAATGATCTATAAAACATCTAAAAATAGACATGCCAGTTTCCCATTGAAAACACAGTGAGTAAGAATGTCAAATTCTTATTCTTATTCATAAATACCTGAGACACAGGTTTATGTGTTTTAACTCCAAAGCTTGTTATAATGCATAATCAAAGTTGAAAATCACCAGACAAGATGATTTTGAAGTCTTAACTTTACAATTCAATGGCTTCAAGTCCCAATGGCTATTTTTTTTAAGTTTTTATAATTTTTTTTTATTTATTTGAGAAAGAGAGTGAGAGAAAGAAAGATCATGGAGGACCAGGGAGAAGCAGACTCACCTCTGAGCAGGGGGAGCCCACTGTGGGTCTCTATCCCAGGACCCTGAGATCATGACCTGAGCTGGAGGCAGAGGCTTAACCACCCAGTTGCCCCCCAGTGGACTATTTTAAAAGAAAAAAAATATTAATTTATAGCCTACTTTGGTTATTCATGCAAACACATGAATCCACTTGGAATTGTTTGTATGGATGCATGCATAGACTTAATTACCTGTTTGGTACATAGACATTCTAGGTGTTGAGTTATTCACATTAAATTGTTTGTTTTGGAGTTGATACCAGTTTGAAAGACAAGTACATTTAAATATTTAAAGATTTATAATTATCCCAAACAAGAACAACATATGGTTTTGCTCCTGTAAGTGCTCCACAAAGAATAACTGCCTGTATTTTGTTGCATTTTTAAATAGTGTGATAAAGTAGAAAATTATCAGGATCTGGCTCTTCAGTTCTTGCTAAAATAATTACTGAAAAAAATTGAACAGATGCTAGATATAAATAAATTTCATAAACTCAGATATTTGGAGATCTTCTGTGGATTCTGGGCACTATTTGTAGGGATATATTTATGATGGCTTCAATGAAACAATATTTTGTACTTCTCCAGGTCAGGCAGTGAGGTGAATCTCTCTTCCAAAAAAAACACCATAGCAACATGGTGCTGGAATGTCATAGTTTTTATCTCGTAGTAGGAGGACAAACATGTTCTTATTTCTGTATAACCAGAGACTCAGCAGCCATAAATTACTTCCGAAATCATAATGTTCTTCTTTTTCTGTTCTCTACTGGCAGTACGCAAAGCACAGAAAATAAAATTTCTCTACTGAAAATTTGTTTCTGTAACTTATAAAAGAAGAGGTGACCCCAATAGGATATGACCACCTGGATCTCAATACACTTGATCAGCGCTTGGTGAGAAGGGTGCCACTTCTGTTGCATCATCAAATTTAACAAAGGGGAGGGTTAGACCAATTGACAAGTGCCATTCTTGGGGAATTACATTTAGAACTGCTATTGTTACCACACTCAGAGCAATACAGTGAAGTAAGATGAATATACGCAGAAAAGTTGGGAAGTATAAGATTATGTTTCTAGGAGCAGACACTTACCAGAGGGCAAGTTGGGATTTATGATGATTTCTGTGTATTCAGGCAGAAGGAACCAGCATGCAGCAGAAGATGTGATTCACATGTGGGCTTCAATTAAGGCTATCAAAGAGCAACAAGGGAACAAGATACAAGGGTAGGAAGGTAATTAGAACTTACTCTTAACATTTCTTAATTGCCAACCTTTATCAGTAGCAGATGGTAGGTGAGCAGGAATTTTGGGGAATAGCCACCTTTTTGACATTACCTCTAATTAAGAAGGCTTTCTCAGTTATCAGGACAAACTTTGATATCATTGTATTTTTCCCAGGTCAGTATTAACTCAGAAGGTGTAATGAAGTCTGTTCCCTTCTGTCTATCATTTACTCTAGCTGCTTCCATCTGTTCTAAGGTGAAAAGATGAACTTTTCAATGATTCTTGTCCAGGCTGCATACTCAGGGGTCCCCAGTGACTCATGAGTGTTACTTCTCACTGGCTAATCTTTAGGGGAGAACCATCCTAACCACATCATTGAGACAGACCTGGGAGAATCTAAAATGGGGTCTACTATGTCAGACCATCATTATGTCAGAGCAAGAGAATTTGATACAAAACAACAATGAAACAAAACATTGCTACTTACCATTCAGTTCAAATGCAATACTGTTTTGAAAGAAGGAAACCATCCCAGGCCAGTGCAAGACCAGTGCAGACCAGTCAAAGACGTTTGTTATCTTTTATAAATCCTATTCTTGGCAGATTCTAGGTTATGACTATAACTCTGCATAAGTGCAGAGTTTTCTCTCCTTTTTTAAAAGATTTATTTATTTTAATTAATTAATTAATTAATTAATTTGACAGAGATCACAAGTAAGCAGAGAGGCAGGCAGAGAGAGAGGGGGAAGCAGTCTCACCGCTTAGCAGAGAGCCCAATGTGGGGCTCAATCCCAGGACCTGAAATCATAACCTGAGCCAAAGGCAAAGGCTATAACCCACTGAGCCACCCAGGTGCCCCAAGATTTATTTATTTTGGAGAGAGAGAGAGGGAGGGATGGGCAGAGGGAGAGTGAGAGAGACTCCCCACTGAGCCCAGAGCCTGACATGGGGCTCTATCCCAGGACCCTCAGATCATGACCTGACCCAAAATCAAGAGTCAGCCGCTTAACCAACTGAGCCACCCGGACACCCCTAATGCAGAGTTTTCTTAAATGTCTCTGATAGTGTCTCTGTAAAGTCCTCTGATAAATGCACCTGTTACAACACGATCACTTCGACAGCTTCTCTTTTTACAGTACATTTGTTAGTTACTCTATGGCAATGATTCTCAAGGTGTAGTTTTCACACCAACAGCATCAGCAACACCTGGAAAATTGTTAGTAATGCAGATCCTCAGGCCTTATCCCAAATCTACTGAATCAGAAACTCTGGGGGTGGGGCTCAGAAATCTGTGTTTTAACAAGCCCCCCAGTATTTCAAAGGGAAACTAAAGTTTTAAGCAATGACCTTAGAAATAGACACCAGTTAGTGGATGATGGCCTATACCATACAATATGCTTTAAAAGCATTATGGCAGTCAGTCCTCACAATTACCATGTGAAACAGGTCTTACATTACTCTCTTTCTGTAGATTAACAAAGACTTATCAAAACAATTTAACATGGCCAAAGTCCCAGAGCTAAAGAGTGGGAGCTAGATTTCTCACCACATTCTGGCCAGTCTAAGCTCATATTCCTAACCACTGAAGATTACTCAAGCAGAAACAGAAAAGACAAGAACTTTCCCAATTTTGTGTAAAGATATTCTGAGGCACTTAACACACCAACTGTAGGCCCCAAATAGAAAAGATTACATAAAACTGTTCAAAAACACAAGGCTCTGGGAGTCAGCAACTGACCCAGCAATGAAGAAAAATGACCTACCTTAAAGACGTAAAGTCTCCTGCATCGTGGAATAAAATATCGGTATCCCATTTTAAAAAGTGATTTAAGGCCATGTTAATAAGTGTTTTCCAAAATCTCAGTTGGGAAGCAACTAATCTGAAATGTCAATAATATATAAATTATAGTCACAGATATTGTGGCAAATGGAGCCTGTGATGTAATGACCGCAGGAAGTTTATATATGGGTTAGACCCCCTCAGGATCCTCTTTAACACATTGTATTTCAGTGCTAAACCTTCCATTAAAAAACAAAACAAAACAAAACAAAAAACAAAAAAACTTGAAGGAAGCGTGTAAAAACCAGTTTGTATTTGTTTTTTAGGTATACGTTAAGAAAAATTTTACCATATTATTCAGTGTCCTTTGAAGGACCCACAGCAAGCAAGACTTTAACATGACTTTTCCGAAGGTCATTCGTGGTGAGTCATTGGTTCTGCACGATTTTAGTGGGTCTTCCAGAAAACTTGTTCTACTGTTGAGTAGGTCTACAAATATTAGATTATATCTGTTATGCTATGTCTTCGCTGTAAATCTTCTCAGAGCCTTTAGCATGCTAGTGTGTTTAGAGCCCTACATTCTAAAACTCATATTCAAGTCAAACATTCAGTTGTGCAAAACAATAGCATAATGTAGAGAAAAAAACATGAACTCCAAAGCCTATCTATCTGGATACAACCCGTTCTACCACTCACTAGCTGTGCAGCTCTAGCAAGATGCTTAATCTGTCTCAGTTCCCTCAGCCGGAAAACGTTTTTGTTGTTGTTGTTGTTGTTGTTGTTTAAATAAAACCAACCTCTTAGAATTGTTTTTAAGATTAAAATACGTGAAGGGTCTAGAAGAGTACCTGGCATATGGTCAAAACTACATAAACATTTGTTAACCAGCAATTGAACTAGCTCTCAAGGCTAATGTCATTGTTCCTTTCTCTTTGATCTAGCTGCCTGGTTGTCAGCATCTATTTCCCTTTTATTAATTTTAAGGTACCCAAGTCACTTGTAAGTGGCATCCCTTTTTGGAGTTATATAAATGATAAGAGGGCATGTTTCAAAATGAGGCAGATGGGACAAAAGGGAACTTTCAAAATAAACTGATCAGTCAGTGTTTCTGAGAACAGTTAGGGAAATAAGTGCTTGTCAGTTTAATGGGAATATAGTTAATGGAAACCTTCCTGTGGATCTGATTGGTTGATTGTGACACTCCTCCAAACTTAGTATCTAATTCCATTTGCTCCGATCTGAGTTTCCCAAGAAAAATTTCCTACTGTAATAATCAGCTATTGTGGAAATAGTTTATTCTTAACAGTATTTTGTTCTTTTCTGACCTCGGGTAGCATAAATTAATCATTGCTTGAACACCTTGAGTGAATTGATAGAAGTGCGTTTTTTTTGTTTGTTTTTTTTTTTACTGACAAAGATAAAAAGTAGAAAAAATTTCAGGAGAAATGGAAACAGAAGCAATGCCCATCACCAGGAGACGTAGAACTGGTTATACTGGAGATGACTCTGCTTCCATCCTTAATGCTAGCATAGACTTGCCAGAGGGCTGTGCATTACCCTTGTAAGTCTTTTGTAGGCCTGCTGATGAAGGTGTGCTATCAAAGAAATGGGGAAAAGGTGTTTGCCACCTGACAACAGTACAGTTGGGAGACAATAATTAAATCAAGATGGACAGCAGGTTTGAAAGCTGCCAGTGTTAATGAAGATGTATTCACTAGTGATATTTGATCAGATCTTCTGGGTGGATTTTTAGATTTCATTAGTTAAAGACATAAAATGGTCTGTCTGATTAAAGAGGGGACAAAACAGTAGGGAGCACCCATAAATTATTCTAGCTCAATTAGGTGCAGACAGTTTAGTGAGTGTTTATTACTAGTACAAAGGAAGATTTTCCAATTAGATTAAAAGGTTTTGAAAACAACAGTTACAGTGATTTAGACCAATTGCTAGAATAGTGTATCAGGAGAAGTTTTATTGATTAAAAGTAAACTGATAAGTGATTTGTAGTGTTCACTGTTTATCAGTAGAACCCTTGCTATGGGGTACAATTTTCCTCACAAGATCAATGGGAGAACTGGGCTAATTTCTTCTCGCCCTGAAAATTGATAAGAATATAAAGGGCAGCTGGATCACTGCTGAAAATACCAACATGATTTATTCAGGTTAATCATCAAGAAAGTGACGTTGCATAAATCATTGGGAATTTACCTTGCCAGGCTGGGTCCTTCAGGCTGGTTTCACTGTCATAACGTGGACCAAAGAAAGACGGAAAGAAGCCTAGGATTTAATCAAACAAAGCCTTTAGCTCACTAAGCTGCCGTAAGTTATTGCAAAACGTGGAAATGGCAAGGAATCAAAGGGAAGTTGCACAGACACCTTCTCTGATAGTGACTACTAGAATTTATGACAATAATTGTGTGGGATGAAGCCTAAGAGGCAGGTTGGTAGCTCATGTGTCCCTTTCTTTTGACTCCATATGTCTTCTGGAAGTGATGAGCAAATGGGAAGTCCCTTCCTCTTGGCCACAGGTCTTGAAGTAGGCATTTCATTGGCCACAAACTTTCTTACCATGTGTGATTAAATATGAAAATAAGCAGAAAAAAGCCTGAAGAAATGATAGCTAGGTCTCTGGATTCTTCAGATGAAAGCAATACTAATGTATGCTACACGTAGATATCAAAACATATATTACAAAAATGCTGCATAAGAGATGGAGTGAACAAATATTTTCCCCCCATACAACTCTTATTCTTTAAAAAGTAGTTTAGAGATAAGCAATATTCCCTTTTCATTTCCTTATTGAAATATATCCCAAATTTGTCCTTCTGAAAGGTTTGCCCCTTGTGGTTCAACTCGTTCTCACTTACTTGTATAACTTTGACTTTCCTAACTGAAATTCTGAAGCCAGAAGCAGCAGCTTGAAACATCCAAAGGGCAGAAGAAGACAACAAACTAGCATTCCATCTGTTGTGACATTTAGTACTTGCTTTTCCTGAGAAAATGCTTAGTGAATCAATTTCATATTAGCATTAAGAAATTAAGATCTTAGTTCACATGATGCATACACATGTTCTATTTCCCCTAAGTATGGAATCAATCTGCCTGGTTTGAACACCCACACTTCTCTTCCTAGCTACATGCATATGACATGGAGTCATTTCTTGATTTCTCTAAACCCCAGTTTGCTTCTCTGTAAAGTGGAGATAACAGTGTTTAACACATATGATTGTTTAAAGAAATAATTGGGAGAATATATGTAAAGTGCTCCCTATGGTACATTGGAAATGTAAAATAAATGTTAATATTCTTATTCATATTTTTAATGTTTTACTATAACTACATTGTATAATGGTTTATTGATGCAATGTAAACATGTTCCAATCTTTCACGTCATATCTAAAATTGTTATAATTAAACTAATTCTGACTGCATTTTCCTATGTAACAAGAGAAAACCATGTACAGAATCAGACAATTCATTTCTCATTGCTTATAAAGTGAATGTTCTTAAGAGCAAAGATGTAACACTCCTGTAATCTGGCCCACATACTCAGGGGTTTAAAGGTTAGAAAATCTCTAATAAGTCTTGAATACACTGCCTAAGGAACCAGCATCAGTCAGGGGATCAATCTGGGTCACCAAATGTACTGTCGGTTTGTACTAGCTAAACAATCACCAGAAGTAGACAAAAATCAGTGATCAGTGACAGATTCTAGTTAAACTAACTAGCCTATATTGTTTGTGTATAAGCAGAAGAAAGGGGAAAAGAGAGGGAGGGAGACTGAGAGAAAGAGGGAGAGAGATCAACAGAAATCGGCAGTAGAGTGAGAGCCAAAGACCCTGACTGAAGACCACAGAAAAACAGGCCATTATTCATTTATGAAGCACATGAACAAGGTGCTAAGTGAATCATTGCTTCCCCCTTATAAACTGTGAGAAAACCCTGAGAGCTCTAGTTCTGGCTTCTGGGAAGATGATATGACCTAGTGAAGCCTGATGTCCTACTGCACGTTTGGAATTAGCACATTCTTTGGTCTTGCTAGTAATCATTTTTCAGGGAAATAAATGTCTTGCATAAAATGACCTAACTTCTTGCTTTTGGCTTTCAGCTCAGAAGAGGCAAAGGTAGCAGCTGTCTTCGGTCATCGCAAATCTAGGTGCATTTGACACCAGCAGCCTCCACCATGCTGCCTACGTTTGACCCTGACAAGGTCAGAGTCATGTACCTGAGGAACCCTGGTGGGGTAGTCAGTGCCACGTCTGCCCTGGCCCCAAGGATCACCCCTCTGCATCTGTCTCAAAAGGCTGGTGATGACCCTGGCAAGACAACCTATAATTTGAAGGGTCTGAGGATAAAGCTGACCATTTAGAACAGACAGGACCAGATTGACATGGTACCTTCTGCCTTTGCCTTGATTACCAAGCCCTCAAGGAAGCTCCAAGAAACAGAAAAAACTAGAAAGCATTAAGCACAGTGGAAACATCATTTCTGATGGGACTGTTAAGACGTGACACCGATCTTTAGCAGAGAACTCTCTGGAACCAGTAAAGAGATCTTGGGGACTGCCCAGTCTGTGGGCTTCAATGTTGACAGCGGCCACCCCATGACATCATAGGTGACATCAATAGTGGTGTGGTGGAATGCCCAGCTAGTAACAACTACGAAGGAAAATATTTCAATAAAGGATCATTTGACAACCAAAAAAAGAGGAAGAAGAAGAAGAAGAAGAAGAAGAGGAGGAGGAGGAGGAGGAGGAGGAGGAGGAGGAGGAAGAAGAAGAAGAAGAAGAACAGGAGGAAGAAGAAGGAGAAGGAGAAGAAAAAATGCCTAAATTTCTCTCCCTAATGACTTCTGTCTAAAAATGGGAGATATTTGGGGGTGCCTGGGTGGCTCAGTGGGTTAAGCCTCTGCCTTTGGCTTGGGTCATGATCTCAGGGTCCTTGGATTGAGCCCCACATCAGGCTCTTTGCTCAGCAGGGAACCTGCTTCCCCCTCTCTCTCTGCCTACCTCTCCGCCTACTTGTGATCTCTCTCTGTCAAATAAATAAATGAAGTCTTTAAAAAAAATAAAATAAAAATGGAGATATTTTGACTTACAAAATAAAAACAGCGTATTTGGGGCACCCAGGTGGCTCAGTGGTTTAAGCATCTGCCTTCAGATTGGGTCATGATCCCAGGGGCCTGGAATCTAGTCCCACATCATGTTCCCTGCTCAGTAGAGAGCCTGCTTCTTCCTCTGCCTCTGCTGCTCCTCTGCTGGTGCTCTGTCTCTCTGTGTGTCAAATAAATAAATAATCTTAAAACAAACAGCATATTAATTCCATTTCTGGTTTTAGGTAAATACCTATTTATATGATCAGATATTGCATAAGAGCCATCAAAACATATTTATTGAGATTTACTCTTTCAAAGAGAAGGCTGAGTTGCCACAGACTGTTTAGGTATCCACCCTAACACTATTTGGATCTGAGAACACAAGAAGACTGTGGGCAACAAATTCTGCTATCTGAAACTGATGTGACTCCCTTTCTAATGTGCATGTGGGAGTAAAACAAGTAGTCTTGTACTGAAAATCACTATTTGTAAACAGTAGCAGAGATGCCATGACTCTGTATTCAGGAGAGGTAGTGGTGACGTCTCAGTGTGGCAGTGGCATCCTGTGCTAGTCCAGTTCAGCAGTGTGGCTTTGGGCCACACTTTTAAATCTCAGCATAAATATGATTTTCTTCAGGCAGTGCTTCCAAGAGCCGTTTAATATTCTGTAGTAATGCTCTCCATGCTCAAACTAGTCAGAGTGGATGGTGGTTTAACTACAAATGAGCATTAGCACCAAAGGTAAATATGTTCCCACTTAATATTAGAAATAGAGTAGTTAAATGTCTGTTATGTTTATACGCTAAGAAGAAATGTTTAGGATTCAAATCCAGGGAAAACTATCTGAGACCCTGCTCCTAAGCACTGTGGTATGAAGTGTGTGTCCTTTACTATTCTATTCTCTCCTTGTAAATTCCTTACAGCTGACAAGATGAAGTCTAATTACCTTCACGTGTCACCAAAAGCCACTTTTAGCTTATCCCAAGCTTCTTTCTGGCTTGTTTTCTCCCCTAAAGAAAGCTTTCTATGATTCCAATCCTGCTGAGCTTCCTCCCGGCCTTGCTCCTCTGTGCTGTCCTCCATCCTGATTCCTTCATCAGGAATTCTCCCCACCCACTTACCCAGATTCTACCTATACTTCGGAGGATTTATTCTTGAACTATTTCTCTGAGAAAATTGTAGTGCATGATTGTCCTTTCTTTTTAATTTCATATTGCTTTAAAGCACGGGATACCCACTGAGACAGGAGACTGAACATGGTTAAAGAGTAATTTAAGGAAAAAAAGGAAAAAAGGAGGGGGTATTATGACCAGAAGAAGCCAAAAAATGTTCCTAAGTAGGCAGAAACAAAAGATGTCTACCAGATCACTAAATACTTGGGGATAAATTACGGAAAGTGAGTATGAATCTGCATTGGAAGAAACATTATGTTGATTTGGGAAACTCGAAGGGATTAATCCTCCATGTGGACAAAAGTATGTCAATGAGATGTTTTTCAAAAAGCCTTTGATGAGGGGTGTCAATATGAGTCATTTCAAGGTTATAATTATTATGTTTTTCCAGCAGATTATGAAGAGGAAGAACAACAATAGGTAGAACTAAAAGGGCACATCTACAGAGAGAACAGTACTAAGCCTGGTGTTTTTCTGGTATCGGAACTAGGATTTGTCTCAGTGACAGACTGTCTTATGTCCTAAATTATTTTCTCCCTCCTTCCTTTTAGAAGATTACATATTTCTATCTCTTAATGTAACTTGCATGGCCTTTCTGTGGAAGGAATATACTTTCCAACCTGATGATACCATGTTGGTCCAAATGATTTGTTCGGGCTGGAATTTGAATAGAAGTGAGAATACGGCAATTGTAAGCCAAAAATTTTGAGCACCATTGCCTACTTTGGTTTGGTCCCTTTTCCTTTGTTATAATAATGGCGTGTTCTAGATAGGGACTTCAGGCTCTACTTTTAGTCTGCATTCTGGAATAAGGTAGAAATGTGGGGCAGGAGCAGAGCTATTGTGACAAGTAGCTAATATAAAACGGGAACAAGGGAAAAAGCAAAAACAAAACCACACACAAAAAAACTCTTTGTTTTTACAAACCACTTGAGATTTCTGGAAGGATCATTTGTTATAGCAACGTAACCTAGGAAAAAAAATGATGTAGTCTTATATAGTTAAATAACCATATATGCATAGTCTTATGTAACTTTTGTTGAATGACCTGGAGAAAAGTCTGCATTGTTTCCCCTTCAATTTGCAAATAACACAGTGCCATTTTGAAAAACTAAATGAAAAACCTGAGCATTTGCTAAGTCTCAAGCATTATGGCAACAGCTTTACCAACTTTATTTTCAGTATCCTATACAGTCCTTGTTAAAACCCTATTACAGATGAATCCCTTTACTGGCAAGGAAACTCACTTGCCCAAGTTCATAGATCTACTACCATGCACACTCATTAAAACCTGGCTTCATGTGTCTGGCTTTCAAGCATTTCTTAATTTTGGAGTGATATATAACCCATGCATGAAGTGGTAATGCAAACAATGGTAATGGAACTGAGAATCCTAAAAATGTAGAAATTACTCTAGAAAAAGTAAGAAAGAGTACCTGTAAGACATCTGAATAGAAGCAATTGACATAGACATTGAAAATAAAACTTAAGGATGCAGTGGAAATTTAAAAAGCCATGGAGAATATGGAAAAAATGAATATGGCTTCAGATATGCATTTTAAAACAAACTATCATGAGTTATTATTTCTTGCTTTGCTTGAATACATTTAATTTAGACGTAATAAAATCATGGTATGGCTTGAATTCTGTGTCCTCCATTCATATGTTGAAGTCCTAACCCCTAATACCTCAGAGTATGACCTTATTTTGAAATGGAGTTGCTACAGATGTAATTAGTTAGATTAAGATGAGGTCATATTGGAGTAAGGTGGGCCTCTAAATCCCATCTGACAGACATCTTTATAAAATGGGGAAATTTGGACACAGACATGCACACACAGAAAACGCCAAGTGAAGGTAAAGGCACAGATCAAGGTAATGAAGGAGACGTTAATGATGGCCGAAGAGCACTGTCGAACCCCCAGAAGCTAGGAGCGAAGAATGCAGCAGATTTCTCCTCACAGCCTTCAGAAGGAGCCAGTGTGGCCATGGGTTTTCTAGCCTCCAGGAAACAAGAGACAATGCCTTTCTGTTGTTTAAGCAACCACATCTGTGATACTCTGTTACCCTAGTGGTCCTAGCAAACTAATATAAAATGATCACTAACTTTGAAAATAAGTTGTGAACTTAAAAGAATACACATCATTACAATGTGATAATAACCCATTTATCAATAGGATAAAAGAAGCTACTATAAAGCTACCATGAGCTGTGAAGAACAACTATGACCCATTCATGCTTCTAGTCTCTAAAGCTGACTTCTGGAGGAGAACCCGATGGCATGAAAAGATTTTAGTTTATTGTGTGAAAGGGATAGACATTTGAGGTTACTTCAGTAACTAAGTTATCTTCAGTAAGACTGGGATGATTTCCCAGATTAAATTTTTAGTATTTCCCAAGAGTGCCTAATATCTCCTCGTAAATTTTTAGTTATCTTAAAAATATAGGCATAGTGGGAAGGGCAGAAGTACTCTGGCCTCCTATGGAAACACTATATTCTTTCATGCCCTCCAGCATTCAGCTGAGAACGGCGCCCTCGTGGTCAGAGAGAGTTAATTCACATCCCAGATGCCTAACTTACTCCCTGAGAGTAAATTACTCATTGGTGAGACAAGGTCATTCTTCATTTTAACCATTACCGTAGCATTTTATACTGTCATGTGCTATGTGGTTTTGCAATCCTTAAAATCCCCTGGTGAAGTAAAGGAGATGACAAACACAATTATGTCTGATTTACAGACTAGGGAACTGGGACTCAAATAAGAGACAAAGCCATCATTGGTAAGGGCCATCCCAGAAGGCAGAAACTCTGGTTCAGGTCTCTGTTTATCATGTGGAGTGCAAGAATAAACCTAAGGGATATTAGGTATGCATGCAATTCTTACATTTCTTGGAATTTTAGCTCCCCACCCAAGCTGATTTTTGGCAGCAGCCATCTGTCAAAGAAACAAAAGGTACCAAAGAAGTTAAGTACAAATTATGTACAGTGTGTTAGAATTTCAGGATTAGAGATGTCTGCAGAAATCCAAATGAAACACTGTAACTTAAAGTCAACTTCCCGAAACAGTACCAGGAGGATTAAGGACAAACTCGTCTCACTCCTTGACACTATTTTGACAGATGGATCCATTTAAAAGCATCAGTGGAGGCACCTGCAGAGAGGCAGGGGGAAGGGGCAGAAGAGACAAAGCTTAAAAAAAACCACAAAGAACAAAAATTCCATATTTTTCATCTGAAAATTCCATATTAATTTGAAAAAAAATCATTATTTCTACTCTGTCGCTTCATTATGAGATCAAAGTGTGACTTGGCATTTATTTCAACAAGACTGTCTCCCCTACACTTGCAGTATATGAACATGCTTTTGTCGGGGAAAGCACTGTGCCTGAACAGCTTTCGCCTGTAAAGCAATGCTGGGCTTTTTGTTGTGAGTGTTGGGGGTTGTACTTTTATATCCAAGCCCACAATCAAGGATTCCAGTTCTTGAAAACTGATAAAAACTTTCAAAATGAAATATCTGAAAGAGCCCTTAAGTCAACATTCTAGTCTCCCCTGGAATCCTGGGTATTAGACTCCAAGATCAGGGTGGCTGGTTGATTTTTGAATTTCTGAAGTTGAATGTTGGCCATTTCATGTCTGTCTCAAGGTAAATTCTCAGATACGAGCAGCTGGAGCAGATGTGATTTCATGTAATTTAATGTTTACTTGCTTTCATTTTTTATGAAGTTTGAAACATTCTTACCCATTTTCCTGCTGCCAATCAGCAATCCAATGTTGCCCTGAATGTTCCATTGATTCCAAAATCAATGACTGTGTCGCCAGTGCTTAGAGAGCATGATTGCTCTTTTCAAAGTAAGAGGCTGGGTAGAGATGGCCCTTGTGAGTTTGATCAATTTTACCACAATGAAGCAGAAAACTTAAGAATCATTGTGATGACCTATTTATATTGATGTCATGCAGGTCCAGGGCTCTTCTGGCTCAAAGACTTACAGATGGGAATTATAATTTGGGAGATGACAAGTGTGTGGAAATAGCCCCACAAATCTATGCCAGGGGACACCAAAACTTTTCTAGTGATTTTACCATTTAGTGAAACAAACATGTAATTAGACTTGCTCATATGATCCAAGTTACACTCTTTAATACAGTTACAGAATTTCTGGTTTGGGGGCAAGACTTAGTATCTACTAAACTAAATAACATTCTTAACAGACCAAGTAAATTGATTACCATCACACGCTGTCACGTGTAATAATAAGGAAGAGTCCTCATATTCTTTCACTTGGACTTTAAGATAAAACCCTATCTATTACAACAATTTGGAAAGAAGTTTCTAGTTTGAGGAGAAATTAGACTTAAAAAGTATGTACATTGGTGAGGCATCTTTTTTTTTCATAAGTCATTTTTTAGTTATAAAATTTGCAACATAAAATTCACCATTTTAACTATTTTAAAGTGTGCAATTTAGTAGCATTTAGTATGTTCACAATGTCACAATGTCTCAGCTCAGTCTAGTTCCAGAATATTCTCATTATCCCAAAAGGGACCTCCATACCCACTAAACAGTCACTACCCTTTTCTCTCTATTCACAAACCCTGGCAACCACTCATCTGCTTTCTGTCTTTACAGATTGTCCTCTTCTGGATGTTTCATGTAAACAGAGTCATATAATATGTGGTCTTTGTGTCTGGCTTAAACTTCTACTAAGCTTCATGTTTTCAGAGTTATCCACACTATAGCATAGCCCAGTGCTTCATTACTCATTATGGCTGAATGATATTCTATTGTATAGATATACCACGTTTTGTTTATCCATTCATCAGTTTATCAACAACAGGGTTGTTTATATCTTTTTGACTACTCTAAATAGTAGTTAGGAATATTCAGGTACAAGGTTTTGTTTGAACATCTGTTTTAAATTCTTTGGAGTATATATCTAGGATTGGAATAGTTGGATCACATGGTAATTCTATGTTTAAGAGATTGAAACGCTGCCAAAATGTTTTTCATAGTAGCTGAGCCATTTTACACACCAGCAATATAAGGGTGATCTAGTTTCTCCATATCCTTGCAATATTTCTTATTTCTTCTTATTATCATTATTTTCATCATCCTAGGTGTTATTTGGTACCTCATTGTGCTTTGATTTGCAATCCTGGATGACAAAGGATAAGCATTTTTTTGTGTGTGCTTACTGATCATTAGTATATCTTTGGCAAATTTTTTATTTATTTATTTTTCCTTTGGAGAAATTTCTGTTCAAGTACTTCATGCAATTTTTAATTGGGTTGTTTGTTTTTTTGTTGTTGATAGTAAGGGTCTTTTACATACTCTGGATACGAGATTCTTTTCATATTATTTGCAAATATTCGGTCCCACTTTGTGGGTTTCATTTTCACTTTCCTGACAGTGTGTCCTTTGATGTATAAATGTTTTTTAATTTTGATGAAGTCCCATTCAACAATTTTTTTCCTTTGTTGCTTATGTTTTTGGTGTTATATCTAAGAAACCATTGCCAACTCCAAGGTCATGAGATTTACTTTTGTTTTCTTCTAAGAATTTTGTAGTTTTAATTCTGACATTTACTTCTTTATTCCGTTTACTTAATTTTTGTATATAGTATGAGGAAAGAATCTAATTTCATTCTTTTGCATGTGTATACCCAATTGTCCTAACATCATTTGAAAAAGACAATATTCTTTCCCATTGGATGGTTTGGATACCCTTTTCAAAATAAACTGACCACAGCTGTATTGGTTTATTTCTATATTCTAAATTCTATTCCATTAATCTATGTGTCAGTCCTTAAGTCAGTACTACACCCGTTTGATTACTATAGCTTTGTAGTGAGTTCTGGAATTAAGAAGTATGACTACTCCAACTTTGTTTATCTCCAAGACTGTTTTGGCTATTCGTAGTCTCTTGGAATTCCATATAAATTTTATAATTAGCTCTTCCATTTCTTTTTGTTTAAATTTATTTTTTATTACTATTTTTTTATTTTGTTAGATTTGTTTATTATTATGTTCCGTTAGCCAACATATAGTACATCATTAGTTTTTGATATAGTGTTCAACAATTTATTAGTTGTGTATAATACCCAGTGCTCATCACAACATGTGCTCTCCTTAAAACACATTTCTTAAAAAAATTGATATTTTGATCATTATATGTACTATATGTATCATTATATATCATTAATATGTATGTTGTTTTAGGGAATAATTCCATTTAACAATATCATGTCTTCCAATCCATGAGCACGCAATGTTTTTCCATTTATTTAGGTCTTCTTTAATATTTTTAGCAGTGCTTATAGCTTTCAATGTACCCGTCTTGAACCTCCTTGGTTAAATTTTTCCCTTAGCATTTCATTCTTTTTATGCTATTATAAATGAAATGTTCTCTTGATTTCCCTTTTGGATTGTTCACTGGTAGTATATAGAAATACAACCGATTTTGCATATTGATCTGTATCCTCCAACTTTGCTGAATTCATTTCATAAAACTATGTTTTACATTATAATAACTAGTCAAAAATAGTAGAGAATGTCTGGATAACAGGTACAATGGATTACTATAGATAAACTTTATAGTTTAAAGAAATCAATAGGACTATTTTTAAAAATCATATTTCTAGTGATATTATTATGACTATTATCATATTCCTATTTCATAAAATAATACTGAATTTAAGATAAACTCTTCTTGCTGGGATTGAAATAATCGTAACATACACTGGCTTTCAGAATGACTATAATTTATACTTACAAAATATTTTTTGTCTCTTGGGTAAATAATAAATCTACCTGCCTAAGACCTAAATTTGCCTTAGAAAAAGCAAAAAGGAATCTAGGAGCTAAGCAAAATAGATTTTTAACAAAAAGAAATGGTGAAAAGCTATAAAGACTTATTGAACATTTAAGACTCGCCTATATTTTCTGTGAAAATGTGTATTTTTGGTAACTTTTATTTATCTGTCAGAGAGAAAGAGAATGACAGGCAGAGGTAGAGGGAGAAGTAGACTCCCCACTGAGAAGGGAGTCCCATTCAGAACTCAATCTCAGAACCCTGGGATCATGACCTGAGCTGAAGGCAGATGTTTAACTGACTGAGCTACCCAGGCACCCTGTGAAAATTTGTACTTTATTTTTGTTCTTTTTTTTTTTTTTTTTTGACATAAAATGTATTATTTGCTTCACGGGTACAGATCTATGAATCATCAGTCTTACACAATTCACAGCACTCACCATAGCACATATCCTCCCTAATGTCCATAACCCAGCCACCCTATTCCTCCCCCCACCACCCCCCAGCAACCATCAGTCTGTTTCCTGAGATTAAGGGTCTCTTATGGTTTGTATCCCTCCCCGGTCCCATCTTGATTCATTTTTTCCCTCCCTTCCCCCCAAGATCCCCACCCTGCATCTCAAATTCCTCCTATCAGAGAGATCATATGATAATTGTTTTTCTTTGATTGACTTATTTCACTTAGCATAATACCCTCTACTTCCATCCATGTCATTGCAAATGACAAGGTTTTGCTTTTTTAATGGCTGGATATCAATATATATATATATGCGTGTGTGTGTGTGTGTGTGTGTGTGTGTGTATACATATATATATATACACATATATATATACATATATATAAAACCACATCTTCTTTATCCATTCATATGTTGATGGACATCTAGGTTCTTTCCATAGTTTGGCTATTGTGGACATTGCTGCTATGAACATTCAAGTGCACATGCCCCTTCAGATCACTACATTTGTATCTTTGGGGTAAATATCCAGTAGTACAATTGCTGGGTCATAGGGTAGCTCTATTTTCAACTTTTTGAGGAACCTCCATACAGTTGTCCAGAGTGGCTGCACCAGCTTGCATTCCCACCAACAGTATAGAGGGTTCCCCTTTCTCTGCATCCTCACCAACATCTGTTGTTTCCTGACTTGTTAATTTTAGCTATTCTGGCTGGTATGAGGTGGTATTTCACTATGGTTTTGATTTGTGTTTCCCTGATGCTGAGTGATATGGAGCACTTTTTCATGCGTCTTTTGGCCATTTGAATGTCTTTTTTGCAGAAATGTCTATTCATGTCTTCTGTTAGCACTTTGGTTTTGGTGAGGGCATGGGTCCTTTGTGTCTATCTATTGGTGGAAATTTTGCGGTATTTACAGACAAGTTTAAACCACAGCACCAGAAAGTCTGCCACTACAAGGAAAATAAATACACAAAATTGATGCCTTAATGGAATGAGCCAATTTTATCAGTAAGCAGAAAGGATTTATGCAAAATTAAAAAGGTTAGTGATGATAAAAGAAAAGTCACCAAATGCCCCAGAAAGAATCAAACTCAGAGATAAGGATATGATTAACAAAGGTGGGAACAAGCACTTAATTCTCTAACAATAAAGAAAAAGAACTAAAGCAGAAAGAGGTTGTCTCAGGGATGAGATTGATCACAAAGGAAACAGTGAAGGAACTAGATGGCCAAATACAGGACACAGAAACCTGGAGCAGAATCAGATTTGAAATTACGAGCTTAATGAACAAAGTAAGCAATGTGCAGGGAGCTTAGGCAGCGGGACAGTGAACCAGTTCGCTACCTACCTGTATGTCTCCGCAGAACCTGAGACCTCTAGGCAGACATATGAAGTAACTGGCCAAAAATAGTTTAGGGCAAGTAAATAGGATACAGTTTATGGCATTCAGGGCACAGCAGTTAAAACAATTTTGTTTTAAAGTCCCAGCTTAAACTCCCTTAAGCAATAGCAGTAAGAGGAGACCAGCGACGAAATAACAGGAGTCACTCCTCGGTGTTTGCTCTAAGTCAGCTTTATCATGCTGATCTAATAGTGTTTAAAAGTTCAGGTCAGCAGCCGTCAGTGTAGGAGAGCGTTTAGCATTCAGAATTGTAGAGGGTGTCCATACATAGAGGTGAACCCTACTTCCAGCAAGGTCAACCTGTGAATATATTGGTTATCTCAAAGCTAAAAATCTAAGCTACTTCCTTTATGAAATAATTCTTCATTTACAAAAGTTTTAAACATGACAGCTCTTCTCTTATAATCAACATGGTTCCAAATAAGAAAGAAAAATCAATCCCTAGAGTATTAGGAGAGTATCTTTTACGTTGAGGTAAGATAAACTCATGGAGATACTCACTGGTCCATGTAGTAGAGAGTGAGATGCAATACCCAGTTTCCTTTGGTGAAGGACTTAACTGCCTCAGCTGCTAGGGCATGCTTGCCAGACAGCTCTGAACTCACAGCCCCTTCAAGGGATTGGTTAGGCTACACAGAGCTGCCTTGCACAAGGTCACACTCATTCCCGAGGTGACCCCTGCCCTCCCCCACACCCCCGTGACTAAAATATACAGGAGTATAAAGGTCAGCCATCTTAGTCCGATTCAGCACAACCGCAAAAGTCCCACTTCATCTGCAGAGCACCGCGGTGGGTTGACTAGGGCTGCTGCTCAGCTTGGATGGTACCTCAACTTCTCCCTCTGCTCAGTCTTGCTGCCCCACCTCTCTTCTGTAAGTGTGGATCCCAGAATCCCTAAAAAACATCCTGCATGTTAAACCTTCTGCCTACCAGAGACTCCCTCCCCAGAAATCCAACTTCTAACATTATACACAGCGTATCAAACACACATGTGAAGAGAAATGCACCCAGATTGTAAAAATGTCCAGATTAACAAAAAAATATTGTAAAGAAAATGTATCTAGATTGTTGAAGTAGACACGTATTTTTAGAGATAATAGAGAATCGAAGGGAAATGATAAAAAAAATGGAAGGGCTTCAATAACAAAAGTAAAGAATGTTCAAACTAATATAAATATAATAGTTAAATATAGTGGGAGTGTGTGGACATATATTCTGAATAATATGCTTTTCCAATTTCTTTTAAAATGACTATTACTGGAAGTAAGAAAGGGTATTCCTCTTCTCTCCTCCCATCCATAAGAAAATAGAATTTACCTACACTTTATTGTTGATGGGCAAAGTAAGAATATTAATAAAATTGAAAAAAGGCAAAAGAATGGAATTTGGAACAAGAAAAGGAAATCTGTGATCACTTTACAGTATTTGTTCATCTATGTTTCTTGTTTTTTTTAATTTTTTTATTTTTAAATTTTTTTTAGTTTTCACTTCCAATACCGGTCTATATACAGACTTTTTTTTTTATATAATTTTATTTTTATAAACATATATATATATTTTTTCCCCCAGGGGTACAGGTCTGTGAATCTACACGTTTACACAATTCACAGCACTCACCATAGCACATACCCTACCCAATGTCCATAACCCCCCCCACCTCCCAATCCCCCTCCGCCCAGCAACCCTCAGTTTGTTTTGTGAGATTAAGAGTCACTTATGGTTGGTCTCCTTCCCAATCCCAACTTGTTTCATTTACTCTTCTCCTACCACATTAACCCCCCATGTTGCATTTCCTCTCCCCCATATCAGGGAGATCATATGATAGTTGTCTTTCTCTGATTGACTTATTTCGCTAAGCATGATACCCTCTAGTTCCATCCACGTTGTCGCAAATGGCAAGATTTCATTTCTTTTAATGGCTGCATAGTATTCTATTGTATATATATACCACATCTTCTTTATCCATTCGTCTGTTGATGGACATCTAGGTTCTTTCCATACTTTGGCTATTGTAGACATTGCTGCTATAAACATTCAGGTGCATGTGCCCCTTCGGATCACTACGTTTGTATCTTTAGGGTAAATACCCAGCAGTGCAATTGCTGGGTCATAGGGTAGTTCTATTTTCAACATTTTGAGGAACCTCCATGCTGTTTTCCAGAGTGGTTGCACCAGCTTGCATTCCCACCGACAGTGTAGGAGGGTTCCCCTTTCTCCGCATCCTGGCCAGCATCTGTCATTTCCGGACTTGTTAATTTTAGCCATTCTGACTGGTGTGAGGTGGTATCTCATTGTGGTTTTGATTTGTATTTCCCTGATGCCGAGTGATATGGAGCACTTTTTCATGTGTCTATTGGCCATCTGGATGTCTTCTTTGCAGAAATGTCTGTTCATGTCTTCTGCCCATTTCTTGATTGGATTATTTGTTCTTTGGGTGTTGAGTTTGCTAAGTTCTTTATAGATTCTGGACACTAGCCCTTTATCTGATATGTCATTTGCAAATATCTTCTCCCATTCTGTCAGTTGTCTTTAGGTTTTGTTAACTGTTTCCTTTGCTGTGCAAAAGCTTTTGATCTTGATAAAATCCCAATAGTTCATTTTTGCCCTTGCTTCCCTTGCCTTTGGCAATGTTCCTAGGAAGATGTTGCTGTGGCTGAGGTCAAAGAGGTTGCTGCCTGTGTTCTCCTCAAGGATGTTGATGGATTCCTTTCTCACATTGAGGTCCTTCATCCATTTTGAGTCTATTTTCATGTGTGGTGTAAGGAAATGATCCAATTTCATTTTTCTGCATGTGGCTGTCCAATTTTCCCAACACCATTTATTGAAGAGGCTGTCTTTTTTCCATTGGACATTCTTTCCTGCTTTGTCGAAGATGAGTTGACCATAGAGTTGAGGGTCTATTTCTGGGCTCTCTATTCTGTTCCATTGATCTATGTGTCTGTTTTTGTGCCAGTACCATGCTGTCTTGATGATGACAGCTTTGTAATAGAGCTTGAAGTCCGGAATTGTGATGCCACCAACTCTGGCTTTCTTTTTCAATATTCCTTTGGCTATTCGCGGTCTTCTCTGGTTCCATATAAATTTTAGGATTATTTGTTCCATTCCTTTGAAAAAAATGGATGGTACTTTGATAGGAATTGCATTAAATGTGTAGATTGCTTTAGGTAGCATAGACATTTTCACAATATTTATTCTTCCAATCCAGGAGCATGGAACATTTTTCCATTTCTTTGTGTCTTCCTCAATTTCTTTCATGAGTACTTTATAGTTTTCTGTGTATAGATTCTTAGTCTCTTTGGTTAGGTTTATTCCTAGGTATCTTATAGTTTTGGGTGCAATTGTAAATGGGATTGACTCCTTAATTTATCTTTCTTCTGTCTTGTTGTTGGTGTAGAGAAATGCGACTGATTTCTGTGCATTGATTTTATATCCTGACACTTTACTGAATTCCTGTACAAGTTCTAGCAGTTTTGGAGTGGAGTCTTTTGGGTTTTCCACATATAGTATCATATCATCTGCGAAGAGTGATAGTTTGACTTCTTCTTTGCCGATTTGGTTGCCTTTAATTTCTTTTTGTTGTCTGATTGCTGAGGCTAGGACCTCTAGTACTATGTTGAATAGCAGTGGTGATAACGGACATCCCTGCCGTGTTCCTGACCTTAGCGGAAAAGCTTTCAGTTTTTCTCCATTGAGAATGATATTTGTGGTGGGTTTTTCATAGATGGCTTTGATAATATTGAAGTATGTGCCCTCTATCCCTACACTTTGAAGAGTTTTGATCAGGAAGGGATGCTGTACTTTGTCAAATGCTTTTTCAGCATCTATGGAGAGTATCATATGGTTCCTGTTCTTTCTTTTATTAATGTGTTGTATCACATTGATTGATTTGCGGATGTTGAACCAACCTTGCAGCCCTGGAATAAATTCCACTTGGTCGTGGTGAATAATCCTTTTAATGTACTATTGAATCCTATTGGCTAGTATTTTGGTGAGAATTTTCGCATCTGTGTTCATCAAGGATATTGGTCTGTAGTTCTCTTTTTTGATGGGATCCTTGTCTGGTTTGGGGATCAAGGTGAGGCTGGCCTCATAAAATGAGTTTGGAAGTTTTCCTTCCATTTCTATTTTTTGGAACAGTCTCAGGAGAATAGGAATTAGTTCTTCTTTAAATGTTTGGTAGAATTCCCCCGGGAAGCCGTCTGGCCCTGGGCTTTTGTTTGTTTGGAGATTTTTGATGACTGTTTCAATCTCCTTACTGGTTATAGGTCTGTTCAGGCTTTCTATTTCTTCCTGGTTCAGTTGTGGTAGTTTATATGTCTCTAGGAATGCATCCATTTCTTCCAGATTGTCAAATTTGTTGGCATAGGGTTGCTCATAATATGTTCTTATAATTGTCTGTATCGTATTAGTTATGATCTCTCCTCTTTCATTCATGATTTTATTTATTTGGGTCCTTTCTCTTTTCTTTTTGATAAGTCTGGCCAGGGGCTTATCAATCTTATTAATTCTTTCAAAGAACCAGCTCCTAGTTTCGTTGATTTGTTCTATTGTTTTTTTTTTGCTTTCTATTTCATTGATTTCTGCTCTGATCTTTATGATTTCTCTTCTCCTGCTGGGTTTAGGGTTACTTTCTTGTTCTTTCTCCAGGTCCTTTAGGTGTAGGGTTAGGTTGTGTACCTGAGACCTTTCTTGTTTCTTGAGAAAGGCTTGTACCGCTATGTATTTTCCTCTCAGGACTGCCTTTGTTGTGTCCCACAGATTTTGAACTGTTGTATATTCATTATCATTTGTTTCCATGAATTTTTTCAATTCTTCTTTAATTTCCTGGTTGACCCATTCATTCTTTAGAAGGATGCTGTTTAGTCGCCATGTATTTGGGTTCTTTCCAAATTTCCTCTTGCGATTGAGTTCTAGCTTCAGAGCATTGTGGTCTGAAAATATGCAGAGAATGATCCCAATCTTTTGATAACAGTTGAGACCTGATTTAGAACCAAGGATGTGATCTATTCTGGAGAATGTTCCATGTGCACTAGAGAAGAATGTGTATTCTGTTGCTTTGGGATGAAATGTTCTGAATATATCTGTGATGTCCATCTGGTCCAATGTGTCATTTAAGGCCTTTATTTCCTTGTTGATCTTTTGCTTGGATGATCTGTCCATTTCAGTGAGGGGAGTGTTAAAGTCCCCTACTATTATTGTATGATTGTTGATGTGTTTCTTTGATTTTGTTATTAATTGGTTTATATAGTTGGCTGCTCCCACGTTAGGGGCATAGATATTTACAATTGTTAGATCTTCTTGTTGGACGATCCTTTGAGTATGATATAGTGTCCATCTTCATCTCTTATTATAGTCTTTGGTTTAAAATCTAAGTGATCTGATATAAGGATTGCCACTCCTGCTTTCTTCTGATGTCCATTAGCATGGTAAATTCTTTTCCACCCCCTCACTTTAAATCTGAAGGTGTCTTGGGTTTAAAATGAGTTTCTTGTAGGCAACATATAGATGGGTTTTGTTTTTTTATCCATTCTGATACCCTGTGTCTTTTGATTGGGGCATTTAGCCCATTAACATTCAGGGTAACTATTGAGAGATA